>NC_067282.1:139355887-139658917 GCF_020740795.1 Apus apus | reverse complement strand
TCCAGAAGCTTTTCCATGGCTTATTTTATGTGGACTGAGGGAGAACAGAAGGAGATCAAATTAGGTTTTCCTGCACCTTATTATAGATATACTTCCAGCCAAGCAGCCTGGAATTTTTCCCATGAGCAAAACACACGGTACACAGTTCTACAAAAGAATGAGGATTTCTCACCAAAGGCAGTATAGAAACAGGCAATTTCCACTCCTCAGTAAGAGCTAGTATATATTTAAAACAAATCAGTCCTCACTAATTCTGAATAATTCTGCATTTCTTCAGAGATGGATTTTCACCTTTCAGCAAATGTGGAAAAAAAAGAAGAAAGAGAATATTACACAAAACAATTTTTTTTCCCCCCTTAAAATCTCTCATTCTTCCTAGATCTCTTTCTGCTGTCTTCAGGTAGTTTAGGTTCATTTCTATCAGAGATCTCCATTAAAGGTTATAGGGTTGTTTGATACAGACAAATGTAGTTTCACCAATAATTTTAGGTCTAGGCTAATAAAATAAAGCTTCTGCCAGATCCCATAATGACATCCAGCTGCCTGGTCTTAAGATTCTGCAGGTTGTTTCTAAACTGTGTTTTCTATATCTCTTCAGAAATGCTGCCACAAATTTGGAAAAGGGTTAGGAAAAGGATTAGAGGTGGCACGAAACTTGGGGAACATGCTTTACAGTGGGAGATTAAAGAAGTTTGGTCTATTTAGTTTATCTGTGGAAAGGGAAGGAGTCAATTTGATTATGGCCTGGAAGAACCAACGTGGAAAAGAGACTTCTGATACTACATAGTGTTTTGATCTTCATATTTTTAATTCTGTTAGATCAGAGGGTTTGATGCTGAGTTTAATAAGAAAAAAAATTACATTATGGATAATTAATCTCTGTAGCAACTTGGGAAAGTAGTGGGTTCTGTCTCACTTGTAAGTCTTTAATTCAGTAATACCTACCTCATTTCCACATATTTTTCTTTAATATATTATACGGCAAAGAAAAATTGATCCATGTGATGTCAAGATGGGATATCTGTGTAAAAGCATGTTATGGATGAAGCAGATGTTTTAGGCTTAACCTAAGAGAAATTGGTTGGTGTTCTCTGGCCTGGTTTATGTGAAAGGTGAGAGCAGACAACCAGAATGCTGCCTTCTTTCCTTATAAAAATAAATCTGAGAATTTGATCTGTTAATAAAATAGGCAGTTATGAATCAAGGGGTGCTACTAAGCAAAGAAATATGTAGTAAACATATATTAAGATATAAATGACCATATCAAGAATTTTCCTCAGAAAATACAGCCCTCTCTTGTTTCCTTGCACCTTAGGAAACCTTGTCAATTTGAATGTCTGGTGGCATTGAACTAATAATGGCCAGTTATGTGTTACTGGCATTGTTAACATATGACAGTTGTGCAGACGTAAAGCTCACAGGCTAGTGCTGGTTATTCTCTCAGTGAGAGGCTGGTTAACCCAGTGATTCTGCAGAGATTGATTGAGCAATGAGTCTTGACAAGGCTTGCAACATCGCTGCAAAATAATCAGACCTCTGGGAACTTTTAAGATTACCAGCATGAGCCTTGGATTCCCCTGTGTGTATTTATCACATGGGATCCTCACCATAGAGTGGCTATTAATATGCAGTTGCTTGCATTAGAAATATTTTGCAGCTACTGATTGGGTCCCTTGGAAGATTGATCTGGTCTGTTTGATTTGCTTTCAAAAAAACAGTAAAGCCACACTGCTGACTTTAAACCTCTGCTTCTTAATATTGCTCCTTGTCTGCACCCAGGTACAAACAGAAGCTCCCATGGTTCTTATCTCATCAAATTTACACTGGCAACTAAAAAAAAATTGTTCCAGCTGTAGGGCCGTTAGGGATCAGTGGCCCATCTCTCCTTATAAAGCAGTCTGTTGGTGAGGAGCTGTCATATAGATGACCTCAATAAACTGACAAACCCTGTCAGTGACAGCTTGTTTTCCTTGCTGTGCCTGAGACAAGACTTCTATATGACTTTATGGTGAAAATATTTTTTACAATCTCCATCTATTTTTTTCAATGGAAGAGAAAAAAAAAATATGAAACAGTCTTCTTTATTGATAGCAGGAGGCAGAGGTTTGGCAGTAGCACGCCACATATGTGGCTTCTGCTTACTGAAGGAGGGCAAAAAACGCTGTCTGCTTACACATGTGCCTAATTCTCCCATCCATGCAGCAGTGTTGCCACTCCTGCCTTCTTTACCCTTCACTCTCTGCCTGTGCTCACTTACCTAGAGTGCCCTGTGCTCTTATCCAAGATAAGCTTAGTTGCTAAGAAGTACACCCGTTGCTAGAATCCAGTTTCTTTGCTCATTATTGTATTTTTACCTTTCTAGGTAAGAAGAAAATAGCAGCAGTGAAGCCATCAGCCTTCATGTAGTTTGATAATACACTGCACAAGGAAAGTTCTTGGCAGAGCTTGATTAGCTTAAGCAGAGGGTCATGTTAATTGTATCCCTGTGGCTCTTGGATGAAGCTAGGCTACGTGCAGGAAGCCCAAAACCTGGGCAAGCCACTTTCCCATCTGTCTGCAAAAAAACCTCTGTGGACATACTCTGAATGGCTCAAGCTCTTTAAATTAAAAAAATAATCGGGATTAGCAATTAGCTCTTTATTTCAGTGGGCTTTCGCTGTGGTTAAAGGCATCCCTGAATGTAGTACCTGGGAGATATCTGAAATAGATATGAATGAACTGCTCCTCAGCAGCACTCGTGAAGCTCTGCAGTGTGCTGCTCTGACATGGCTGCACTGCCATGTTCCCCATGTGCCCCGCTTTGTCCTGGCTTGCACGAATGTTTCTTGGAGTACAGTGCAAGAAGTAAAAGCCCTATGTAAATAGTCCTCATTCATGCAAATAATGCAGTTGTCATCACTGATATAATTTGCATGGTGTAAGGCTCAAAGTTTGATCAGACGTTTCTCCTAATTTAAGGTTTTTTTATATAGCTCTTCTAGGAGTTTCCAGATTATGTATCAGGAAGAATGAACAGGACAACAGAGAGAGGTCTGAGTTTTATAAAAGCCAGAATGAGAGTCTTTTCAGCTTAATAGCTGGTTACTTCTCTGTACTGAGTCTGCATGGAATCTCCCTGAGTGAATCAGGCAGCCTCCCTGTAGATTCAAACCCACAAACGTTTGGCTTGTGTAGAAACAGTTTTTTTTCACACAGAAGTCCAAAATCCTAAGGGTCAAATTTGAGAATCTTGCTTCCTTTATATACAGAGTTTGTGGGTGGCTTGGTTTGTTTGATTGGTTGGTTGGGGTTTTTTGTTTTGTTTTATTTTTTGGTGTGTTTTTGTTGTTGTTGTTGTTTTCTTGGTTGTTGTGGTTTTATGTATTTATTTTAGGTTTGTTTTTTTGGGTTATGTTTGGTTTTTTGTTCATTTTCAAGGTCTGTAGTAAAGAAACTGAGGGCAGAATTGAGAAAACAGGCTTTAGAATATGGATATTATTGGAGGCAGCTTAGTGGCTTAATCTGATTCCAAAAATAGAATTTAGCAGTATTTCAGCCACTGTTGCTTTGACTGGTGTTAAGGTGGTTTTACTGAGAGGAAGGAAATGTTTACTGAGAGGAAGGAAATGTTAAAGGTTCGTTCAGTAGCACCCCCTGGCCTTTCCAAAGCCAGATAAAGTGTTATCTATTGCATAATGATGCAGTGAGCAACTATTGCCTTTTGCTCTGGCGTCCATCGGATTAAATAACTTCTGCATCAGTCTTTCTGCGTAGCACAAAATGTCATTTTAATAGAGCAGTGACATGGGATCGATAGTGCCTGCTTTGAAGATCAACTATATTTGTCTTGCACTGCTTGAACTTGAGGAGATGACAAAGCAGAGCATATTAAGAGGAACACAAAACGTGAATCAAAACGTTTCAGTTGTAGTATTGAATCATCCAGTATTAAGGAGTTTGCTGTTCTGAGATAATATTCAGATCTGAGACAGACGTAAGTCTGTCTAAATGAATCATTTACATATTTGCTAGACACCTGTAATCAAGCACATACATACACATGCACATGCACTCAGCTACAAATTTCTGTGAATACATAGTGATGCTAAACTACCTCGGGTGAGTGTCCAACAAAACATGCAGACCTATCTACCTTGATCATGATGGAACACAATTGTACTCTATAATTTTAAGGACACTGTAGTCTTAAATGGAGAAGATGTTCAGTGAAGTAGTATCTTATATAAACAGTAACATGTAAGACTGACCAAATGTGCTTGGGCTTTTGGAGAGCAAATTCAAAAGTCCTTTATGAATCCAGATTTCAGTAGTGATATGGATTTCAAAATACGTCCCCTCTTATTTTCATGGTTGCTTCAATCTACCTCAGCAACATTTTACCCTTTGAGCTAGTCTTGTTCTAGGTTGTAGTGGCTGTGATTGGACCATTTATTCAAACTATATAGAAAACTGTGAAACAGTTGTAGCTGGTCAACAGACAGATGTTATTCTGGCACAGTATCAAATACTGAAACTAAATTCAGTTAGAGGGCACTCGCAACTCATATGTATGCGTTTGGGTGAAATGGATCCAGTGAGTTGATGACTCAACCAGTTGTTGCACAAATGGTAAAACAGATCCATAGACATCCACCACATCGCCATCATCATTGCCAAAAACTGGCTTCTTACGATCTCCTGTATTTTCATGATTCCACAACTCAGTATCTCAAATAACTGAAGCCAAAACTACCAATAAGGTTAATTTCTGAGTTGAGTGTCCTAAGGAGAAAAATGTGGGAAAGGATGACTTAGAAACTGTGGATACAGAAATCTGGCAATAAAAGAAAATACACTTTCCCTAAATTGCCCCTAGATTTATACCTCTACAGGGTAAAGGGAACTGAAAGCAGACATGAAGCTCGCTGAAAGGATGATTCAAGAAGCAGAGAAATAGCACAGGCATGGAGAAAAGAATGTACAGGAGAAAGGGGTGAATTATTATTGAAGCATCATATATGCTATTTTTCATAAACTTTTAACTGATTTGCACCATGTATAGAATTAATTCTTATTTTTATGGATCCAATGATCTATCCTTAAATTTCAGTAGTCTTTTATCTTTTTCTTATTGGCAGTGAGCATTGCTCAAGTTCAGATAGGGCAATGTATTCATTTTGATCTACAGTAGTATCTGTGAGTGCTGCTATGTCATCTCTTTCTCATCAGAGCCCGTAATCTTCATCATTAACAGTAAATCAGTCAATTTATTTGAAAAACACCCACAGACACAGAAAAAGAGGCATTGATAGTTTGTGTCTTAATAAATAGATGTGAAATCCACAGCAATGTTAACCAATCTATATTACTTCTTGAAAATTAGTAAATATTCCTGGCTGTAATAATAGCCGTAAGTTCAGGTACAGAATTTCAGGAAGGCACTTCAGGAACAGATTTATACATTCAAGCATCTGAGAAATGGTTAGAAATAATTAGTGAAATGTTAAGGAGTAAGTTGTGCTCAAATTTATACAGTATAAACCACCTTATCAATCTGAGGCTTAGTGTGTTTATACACAGTATGTACATACACTAAATACAGATATATATGTGTGACAATTTGGGTAAGGAGTAAAAAACCATGGACATCCTTCTGAGATCAGTGGAGATTCAGGGATTCCAAAGTTCTATTCCTGAGTGAAAGCACTTTTGGATATTGCTTTCTTTCTCTAAAGATATATAGTGTTCTGGTGTTGCATTTATCTAGGCATTGTATTAAACCAGAAAGGAACTGCAGTGGAGCACAGTACTGGAGCTTTTTTGAACTTGGTATTTGTTGTGAGAATCTTAATGGGAGGTCTGTTTTGGTTGTTGGGATCATCTCTCTGTGTATTTTCTCATCTCTTTGGAGGACTGGGAGTAGAATTAATGGCTGAAAACTACCCGAGCGAGGAGAGCAAGTGGTATGCACTCAGCTTTCAGACTCAGCCTTTCTTTCCTCAGAAACTCGGTTCTAATACCAGAAAAGGAAGCCTGAAAAGCTTTTTATGTTATTTCTGTGCTCATCGTTACTCTCAACATGTCAGTGGTATGAAAGCTTCTATAGAAATGTAGCATCATTATTATCATTCTTGTTTTTCTCAGTATGGAGTGAAAAAGGGGTCATGGAGAATGATGCTAACAAAAAGTGACTGGAGAAAGGTGAATAAAACATAGATATATGACTTCTAATGAACATGTTGATGGATTGGAGACAAGATATCAAATATTTCCTTGCTCTGACTGAAATCACTGCTGGCTACAGCACCACAATTAGTACCAGAGCAATGGCAGTGTTGGTTCAGACGGGTGGATAATGCAGCATTGTTTTCCATCATCTTGTTTGGCAACATGATAATAAGATATGATTAAAACAAAAACTTGAGAGTAGGGCAGATGCTGATTTCCTCTCACTCTGCTCCATTTTCATTGCTTTTGAATGGCTGTAACTTCAGTGATGTCCCCAGAGTCGCATCTGCTTGTTGCAGCTGTCGGTATAGAGCCTGGTCAGGGAAGCTGGCAGAAGGGGCTGTGGGTACAGGTTCTGCCCCCACCTTGGCTGCTGGATTGAGTCAGGATCTTGGACTGGCCAATCCATCTCCCTTTGCCAGTTTCCCTGGTTGTGAAAAACTTGAGAGCAGAATGATTCTGAATGACCTTACAAGGCTATTGGGGGGTGTGTCTTAATGAATATTCGCAGAGCACTTTGAGACCCTTGAATGAAAGAAGCTATAAAAATGCAAGATGTTATTATTTATTTATTAAGGTCCTCTGGGTTTTGGCCAACAGCATGAATTGTTGACATTTAATTATTGAAACAGTATGCCTATCAGACCCTTTATGGTAGGAAGAGATAAATAATGCAGAAGACTTCAGAAAACCTGGTCAATAGCCTCTCGAGATCTGAAGCTAATATACCAGACACGTAGCTCAAGCCTAAAAAGAACTGAATAATTAAACCAAGGAATGAGATCAGTTGTTCTGAATGCTCTTTATAATTCATGCACAAAGTTCTACAAGTTATTTATTATTAGTCTATTAGTTACAAGCAGGCTTTTCTGAAGAAAATACAGCTCACCTGTAATGGTGTCTTCACTGTGTGAATGTACTAGGGACTGCTGAAAATGTATGAGCATTTTTAAGTTATGTGGGCAATTACAGTATTTCTTCCTGGTATCTTGAAACTTTAGGGGTTTTTAAAAAACCTTATCATAGAACCAATTAATACTTTTAAATATGCAATCAGTCATCTTGATGTGGAAAGAAAAAAGAGATTTAGATGCTCAGAATGCTTTTGAAGAAGTTGCTTAAAAAGAAGGAAAGGCCTGTGAAACCACATTAATTATACAGTGTACTTTACATGATGTTTTTTCATCCAAGCGTTACAAAGTTTTTGCAACTCTTGAGGCTTAATGTCACTGCAAGGCAAAGTACATAATTTACAGTACTGATGGATAAACCAAGACACTGATGTGTTAGAAGACAGCTTGTGACAAGATCTTGGGTGCACAGCAAGGAAGCAACAAGGAAATTCTATTCCTCCTCTGCAAGGCATACTTCCTCCTCTCCAAACTCTTAAGTATAGAAAAGCAGTTGGTATTAACATTTACAGAGGGTTACGAGAAGGGAGACATGCTTCAGGAAACCAGCAAATATAACACCTTTTCCCCTGCGTTCTCAATTGCTTTCATTTTAATGCCTGGAATTTGGTGGCACAAAGATTTATAAGTACGTGCAATTGGCCGACTCTAGCAAGTCTGTGTTTATCTGATGCCATGCTGCAGGCTGAGTAAATCTGAGATTAGGACTCTTCCATCTCTGTGACAATGCCATGATGTGTGGACACAATGCTGTGTGAAACCTCTGTGGACATAATGCCAAATGAAACCTCTGACTGAGCAATGGGATTTTAGGAGTGATTTGAGTGGAAGTTTTTTTTGGTCAACTCTCTTGCAAGACATTAATTCAAGAATTTGTCCATTGCAATAGATCATAGCGATTTTGACTAATGTAGAGCTGTTAATGAAATTATTATGTTCTGTCTGTCTTTTCAAGTAGGAACAGTATTTTTCTTCATTTCCAGCTCCATGGCAATTATATCACAGCTGGCTGTACTGAAGGAATGTTGCTCTGTGTGGAATCATGCAAAGTGCAGTTTGCTGCCCGTTAATTAACTGGCATCGTCTCCATAGCATCTCACCTCTTTCTGACTCTCGCTTGTATAAATTACTGACCATGTCTGACTCTGCCTCAGATATCAGATATGACAAGCTCATGGCCTTAGGTAGTGTGACTCAGAAATAGTTGGGGAAAGGGAGAACAGCCAATTTCTGTGATTGCTGTAGAAGAGGATTGGTAAATTCCATAGATGTGAAGGATTCCTTCAAGCAATGCGGCTACTCTCTAGCTCAGTAGCTAGAGAATACTGAGGGAGACCAACAATTCAGGCTGAAACTCCTCTGCCTGAGGCAAATGGTGCTGCTGGATGCTGCTCCTTGTCTGAGTGAGGGCAAAAAGGATTAAAAATTTAATTTTCCTTCACTATTGCTTTCCTAGCTGGTGTATTTCAAGGTAGCCATTGTACATTAATATTTGATGATATTTCACATATATTTGTAATGTAAGACTGCATGATAATATTTCAGACACTAGCAAAAAAACCCAAACCAACACAAAGAAAGCAAGCAAACAAACAAAAATATTTAAACCCTGTGGATGATTGTCCTCAAACTTACTCTGAATTTACTCCAAGCATAAGTTAGTTTCCCTTCTTTTTGTATTCTGTTATACAAAAAAGCTACAAATGAATAAACAGATTTATAAGTGCTTACTGATGTGTTTGGCTCAGCTCTTGCAATTAAGCTTCTGAAACATTTGCTGTGATATTTAAATGACAGGCATTTCACACACTGCAAGTATATGGCCTTTTGGAAGGTCCAGCTTATAGCACTGTTAAGCATGAATGCCATTTGACTGTATCACCAGTAAGTACTGTGGTTAGTATGAAGTCCAGGAATGAAATTGTCTATGTCATAAACCAGGATAGTAGAATACTGAAAGCAAAAGCTATCCTGTACCTAAAAATTCAGTACCTTCTGGGATCCCTGATAGAATGTGAAAGTGTTCCCGTGTTCAACACTCTTCTCAAGCAATTCTGGTTAATTGCCTTAAAGCTTGAAGACAATCTGAGGTGGGGGGGGGGAGGGGGAAGTTGCCTTGGAGGGATTAAAAAATGGACAGGAAGATGTAGTCAATCTGTGGCTCAGGCATTGACTTAGCTTAGTGATGTTAAATAAATCAGATTCTGTTCCTTTGACTTGCTTTATTCATTTAAGAAGGAGGAACAAGCATCTCTGTACTTGTCTAGTAAGATAGTATGCTGTCTGGGACAGGGATCCTGTGACTGTACAGTGCTCATTACAGTGGCTCCTGTAGCTTGACTAATACTGGGAATTTAACACAAACTTTAGGATTACTGTGGTATCCTGTCTGGCAAGTATATGTATTGTCTGCCAAAGCAGACAGAAAAGGATTGAGATATTAAAACTACTGCAGGTTTAGAGAGCCAAGGCCTTGTATTAATTTCTTCCTGTCATTAACTTTCCTTGTCTTACCAATATTTTCTGTAGGATGTGAAGTCATATCTGATATTGATTGCAGTGTAATCTGAAGCACAGATAAGTGTCAGCTTGCTTTAAGCTGTAGTTAGGCCTCTCCTCTTCCCCCCAGCTCTCCTCCTCCCCCTTGGTGCTTTAATGCTGTAAGTAGGTCATTGCAGAACTGGAAGCTGTATTTTTTTCTTTATCCCCCATGTGGCAGCTGGAATACATTTAATTGCAAAGCAGTGCATCAAAGCTGGAGTAGCCAAGCTCACCTCCATAAGATAATTAGCAAATTTCTGGTTTTGTGCAGTGCCCTGGAGGGTAAGCTACAATTAGAGAAGGATAAATATGCTGGCATTTGGAGTCTTCACATTTTAAAAAACAATTCCTCTTTGAGACTTGAACAGATGAGTGTTTTATTGTTGTTATATGGACTTGGTGATCCCAAGGATCTTTTCCAACCTGAGTAGTTCTATGATTCTGTGATTCTATTGGGCCAAAGCAATGCTTGGATTCCCAGATCAAATGCACTGATGGGTATATAGTCAGGTAACAGGGACATGGAGGGCTTTAATGCTGTAATTTGGAGGCTTGGCTAAAACATAAACCAGAAGTAACAAACTGAAACTGAAGAGGAGGAGGGAAATGATGTTTTACTCAGAACTGTGTTGGGTGAAGTGCAAAGGGCCAGGAGGCACATGCTGAAGCTGTAATCCAGCCAAGTGCTGGTTTGTGTGCTTTTGGGTGTTGTGGCACCAACCCCATTATTGTGAACACATGAGGGCAGCTGTTTGAAAACACACAATTTCTGGATGTGTTTAACATAAAGACTATTTAAGCTTTTAGAAGATTGAGCTGGAGAATTGATTGGACTATGGTTTGTTTATAGAAGTTTAGACAAGCTGCTAGGTTTAAGCGTAGGATAAGAAATTAGCGTATATAGAGTCTCCTCTTGACTCTGCTAGGAACTTCCTAAATTAACTCCCTGTACGAACTTGTGCAATAATGTAGTCCCCAAAATAAGGATTATGGTATTATTTTCAAGGCTTCAGTAAATCATTGCACTCTTATGATTATGCAAAAAACTGATAAGCAGTGACACAAAAACCTTGATTATCAAAGACATACTATATTATAGACTCTTATATTGACATTTTAACCATTATACCAGCACACTTTTTTGGTTTGTTTTTTGTTTGTTTGGTTTTGTTTGCTTTGGTTTGTTTTTTAAATAGGATAAACTTCCTCATCTTAGTCACATAAATTGTCTCAGTAACTGGACAGTTAAATTATGGAAATTTTATCCAGAATTCTCTTGTGGTGATAAATACACATGTTGTCATTCATCACCAGAAAGTGCTAAATCTGCAGGGACTACCCATCACACTTTAATAATGCTAATTACATTTCATTGGCAGCTACAGCCAGAAGATTTTAATCCAGATGACTTTTAGGTTAGAAACAAAAGTATGAATAGTCCTGAAATTAAAAAAACTAGCTTTGATGTGTGCATGGTGTTCTGAGAACTTGTGACCATTAAATGGGTGGGCTTTTTTGACCTTCCCCTGCCCCCCCCCTCTCCCCCTCAGTTCTGAGGCTTTTTTGGAAATAGCTAGAAAATTCAGAATGGGCCATTACTTGTCTCAGGATGGGATGTTCAGACAAGCTGAGGGCTCTGTGCTCAGCAGACCCAGGGGTGGTGCAGCCACTTGAGACCTCCACAGCCCAGGGTCTCACTGACATTCTGCATCTTGCCCTGTGGACCAGGGTAGAGAGTTTGGCAATGCACATCAGAAATGAAACAGTGGGTCAAGTTCAGAGCTGACGTGAGTCTTCCCTGAAGTTGTGCCACGCTGGAAGTGACCCTACCTATTGTAACTTTTTGCAGCAGTTACATTAAATATGTTTTTATGCATCTTTATCCAGCCTTGGAACAAACGTGCACATTGTGCTGTTGGCTCTTGACTGGTACCCATTACTCCTTTTCTGAAGTGGGGTAGTAGAGCTGATTTCATATGTATTTTTTTGTCCTGGGCTGCCTTGTCAAATGCAAAGCTGGTTTATTTGGTTTCATTTTAATCCAGATTGGCAAATGCAGGGAAGATGTTAGCACATGGGAAGAGAAAACACCCTTGCTCCACTGGAAAATGAGTAAACTCTTCCCTCTTTTTGCTGTCAGATCATTTGGCCCACTTTGCTTTATTTGGATATAGGGCCTCCAGTTCTTGAGTTTTCTGAATTGTCTTTCTGTAGCTTTCTAATCTGTGCTAAGTCGTTGTGGATATCTTTTTTTTCTTCTTTTCTTTATGAGAGCCTGTCCCTCGATCTGTCACTAACTCTGCTGGTCGCATGTCCCTTTTTGTGCCTTAATTTGTGGAACAGGGTAATGCTACATTCTTCCTTTGTAAAACCATTGAAGAGTTACAGCTGAAAAGAAAGCTTGGTATTGTTATTTTTTCTTGCTGTATGGGGAGCTCCTTTACTGTGGCAGAAATAATAACATTCGTTTTTCATTAATTTAAATTACAAACTGAAAATCAGTAGGTTCTCTGCAGAGACGTGACAGCACCACAGCTCTAAAGTGCAGTGGTGCAGAGTCAGACCCTTGGCTGATACAGCTCAGCATATTCCACTGGAGGTAATGAAGCTGTGATTTACAGCAGATAAGCATCTGCAATATCTCTAAAAGCCCTCTCCACAATCTGTCACTTGCTATTGTGGCTCAGCAGCAGGATGAGATAATAGGAAAGATAAGGAATTACGGAAAGGCTCATTTTCTTCTAAAGTGGGAGAAGTAGCTTGGTGTGAAAAGCAAGACAGGAATGTTAATCCCTTTGTTTTACAAGCAGCACTCACTCCAGACCCTGTCTACTACCTGTCGTCTTGGGCCACGTACAGTTTTCCAAAACTACAGGGCCAAATTTCCAAGCAAGCGTTTCAGGTACTGGTTGATAGGAAAAAGGCATGTGACAAAATACCCTTAAGTAAGTTCCCCAAGTCCTTTCAGTACAGCTATCTTTAACTGGGGGATTAGCATAGCTTCAACCTGTTTTCCATCCGTAGCATTCAAAGACAACCTTGCCCTGGCTCCATGGGAGCATGTCAGCAGCCACAGGAAAGGCAGAGGAAGCTGCTCGAGGTGGCTCTGCAGTAGCCAGGGAATCCTGCAACTTCCCTTGCTCGTTGCCCAGTTGGAGTGATGCAAAAAGAGCAGATGGCATGAAATAATTTGGCCAATGCTGTTTTATTTATTCATTCTGCTGTAGAGCTTTTGCATAAAATCTGTGGTTTGGCACTTGCTGTAGCTTTTCAAAGGAATAATATGCACATGGCTGCAAAAACTAAATATTGAAGAAACAATTTATTTGTATTCTTGGTATCTTCTGAAGTTGAGATGTACCACCTACTTTTCACTGGAATTTTCAAGCTATTTTTGTGTTTATTTTAAAATTTACTATGCATTATTTTGTCAGAAAATAAGTTAATCAATAGCTTTCCAGTCTGTGTCAATTACCTTTAGTTAATTAGCCCTAGAAACCTCCAACTTTTGTATTATTAAGTTTGGATTTGTTTTAATAATAAATTATGTGGCTTACCCTTAAAACTTTTTTTTCCCCAAGGTGTCAAAAACTGTTTTTCATTTGTGTTATAAGACATAAAATGTTTAATGACAATATTCAGCAACTGTCTTCTGAAGCTGTGTTTCTTTGTTTTCTGTTTTTTCTGTGATCACAGAAGGCTAATTACTGTTTGATTACACTGGCTGAAATGTGCAAGATACCGCTGACAAGAAAGTGGTGTTTACTTTTTGGTAGCCATCAACCAGACACTTCACGAGTCTAATCTAACACGTCATCTAACTAATTTACTTCTAGATATTTTATTTCTTTAATTGAAGCTGCAAAAATACCACAATTTTCCCATGCATTTGCTCTTTTAGACATCTATTCAGGTAACAGATCTCTATTTCATATAATTAGAGCTTATATAAAAAGCTGCAGATTTCAAATCTTTCTCTTCAGGGAACCATCTCCTGGGCCACGAAGAAAAAATTGAAAATAATGTATTTCCTGTAAAGGATAATTAGTCCACTTTAGAGAAATCCTAGAATGAAATAGGGTGTTGAGTTAGTGTACAGAACCACACTAGTTGTTTTCCTTTAACTCGCTTAGGGAGATTTATTATGTGGCAGCTGATCTTACAGGCCTGTCCTGTTGTTTTTTCCTTTCTGAGGCTCCATAACCAAGGCTGAGATAAGCAGTTTAAAAGAAATAAGAGATTTCCTCTTTAATCCCACAAATAAATCCCTGGCTGAGTATTAAACCTGAGTTTTTTCCAGCCACATTCATTTTTTAGATACATTGTTTTCCATTCCATTTCCATTGTAATCCATTCAGGATTGGAAGGGGAAATACCAGAAAGGTAACACAAAATGTGGATGAAGACCTATAATAGCAGAAAAAGCATCTCAGAGCACCAGCTTCAGATTATTATTCACCACCTTAAGTTCAAAATGGCATACATTTGAACCTGGCTTTTGATCCTCAACCTACGCAGATTTGCAGAAATGTGTTTGAATAGGCAGAATCTCTAAGTGATTGTCATACATATATATGTACACATTTAAATAAGACTCATGCATTTCCATATCTGAACTGGGAGTTAGATTGGCTCAAGGCTTTTTTTGTGATCTTGACATAAAAAGCTAGATTTATTTCTTTTTATATTAAAATTTGCATTCCTGAATCATCTTGAGCTGTGCATCTAAGATGACCCTAGTTTATGGATATTAAAAATGTTAAAAGATTCACATCGTTTTTCTCCTCACCAGAGTCTTAGAGAACATAAGCCCTTCTGAAGTCAGATTAAACACTAAAGTCCTACCTTTAGTATGTATAATAGGAAAATCAGGAGAGCTACTAGCATATCTCTGACAAATTTAGGTGTAATCCTTGACCTTTACAGATGCATTGAGGTCTGCTCTGAGACACACAGGGCTACATGTACCAAATCTCAATCAAAAATTCTGTCTCATTTTTGTACTTGGTCAGATGTTTCCACCAGAATAAACTTAATCTATTGATGCTCTGTGTATAGGGACCTGGGTTTGAAATAGAGTTTTAGGATCATCTAGACAAAATTTATTCTAAAGTTCCCTTAAAGTTTTGGGGTATGAAATACTTGAATAATGCAATGATGCTGGAAACTTCCTTTTGCTGTCTGTTGAGTCTGTATCTTGATAAGGAAGTGGAATGGATGAGGAGAAATGTTCCCCACCTATACAAAATGTGAAGCATATAAAATGGAAACCTGCATTCCTCCTTTCTCCTGCTGGAGGGCTGGTAAGGTATTGAGGGGACAGACAGTTGGTTATTCTAATTTTGGAGATGTAACAATTTCTCTGCATTAACTTTTCATCTTTGAAACATTTTGTAACTTACTGACTCCCTGTGAGAAAGGAGCTGGATTTTGAGGGGTCATTTAATGCTGGTCTCTGACCTGTGGGGAAACTACTGACCTTTGACTGATTCACTTTGGTGCTGAGTGCTGAACTTTCATATAAAATAAATTTTGATTGCCTCCTTTTCCTATCCAGTGAAAAGAGGAATACTGGACTATATTTGCTGCAGCCTGGTGGTATCTGTTCTCCATGATGGTTACAGAAATATTTCTACAAGAGGAGGTGAAATTGGTAGGGAGGTGCTCCCTTTAATTCTCTGAGGAGTACAAGAACAATGCAGCAGTCCCTAGAAGGCAGTAATCTGTGCTAGCCTCAGTACAGTCACTTCATTTAGATCTTCCTGTTTACTCCCTGCACAGAGTATAAAATGCTACAGATTCTGCAATCAGGTACATCACAGTTGGTGCCTTTAATATGTATAATGCACTCTTGTTCAAGTTACTTCAGATTTTGTAGCTTTTTTTTTTGAATGCCTTCATTATCATAAATAGTTTGGCTGCTTTGGGTCTACATTCTGAGGATTTATGTTCCCATCTGCACAGGCTCAACTGCAGAGTATTTTCTTCTATAAATACCTAATAAAAGAGTATTCTAAAGCCCTGGCTGGCAGAATTCCATATGTAGTTATCCAAAAGGTATGGGATCTAGAGTCACACTGCTTTATTTTATTTTTTTTTTTTAAGTTGTAACATGAGGTTGTGTAAGGATCAGAAACAATAAGGTTCAGAAAGGCTGAGAGCAGTTATCAATGGGTAGCAAAACATGACCTAGATCATTAGTTTGCCCTTTGTAGTCACAGAACTTTTATTTTTAGCTGGTAAAACCTCCTTCTGTCAGATTTTTGTGGGCTTGGGGATTTGCATTTATTTTGAACTAGTCATCTGAATGCTCTTTTTGGGTTTTTTTGGGAGGTGCACACACCCATACATTTTTGTAATGTTCTTGACAAATTTGCTAGGTTGTATCACATACTCTGTTTCATGCTTTTTCTTTTGTGGTATGTGTTGTTTTGTGCTGTGTCACATAGGATAAATTGGAGATGACAGTAAACAATGTGGCTGACATCCTGCCTTGTACGTGATCTAAGGGCAATGTCGATTCCACACTTCAGGGCTTTCACTGAAGATCTGTACCTCAGCCTCAGATGTGGCAGGGGCAGAAATTGCTTCCTGTCAGAACTGAATCCCTTTGTACAGTAAAACTCTACAGATACACTTGCAGCAAACTCTGATAGAAATGCAAGTCTGTTTCCAGGGAAAGTAGAGTAAGTTTGATCATTTTAGTGCAAAATGCAGAATACACTCTCAGTTGCAGAAATGCATCCTCCTGTCCCTCCTTGCAAACGGGATCTCTCCTTGAAGGAGTGAATGTTACAACCCTGATTTTACCATTACCTTTCACCCTGTAGTTATCACGTGTGTGCAGAAGGTATGTAGCTGTATCTATTCTGACGTATCAGCATACACCTTTTTCTCACTCTTTTTGGGTGGTATGTATGAGATAGAAAATTAAGAAACAGGTACAAGGAACAGCAAAAGATGCAGACTTCCTGTGATCTTATGACACCTCATGCTATGTCTTAATAATTACTGATGGACTGTGGATCATTGCAGAGTGGTAGGGTGACCGTTGCATCTTTAATGTGCAGGACATTAGGGAACCGCGAGGCTCAAATATAATTGTTTTTACTACCATGATGTCTCAGAGCTCCATTCAGGGTGAAATGAAAATAATTTAAATACATTGCTGTGAATTCACTTACAGGCAGGTAATTCTGAAATATTGGACTTACTCTACACTGCAGTCACTTACAAGCAACTGGCTCAGGAGGTGCTAGCAGCCTGGAGTGTGCTAAAACACTCTGGAAAGCTTTGGAGACACTTTGGGAGTTAGTGCTGTCTTAAGGCAGTTTACAGGTTTATGCCAGGATAAAGCCAATTTTCCTTTTACTGACTTTTTTTGACAGCCATCTGAGGTGAGCCTGCCCCTGCAGAGAGAGTGGAGCAGACCAAGGGGCAGAGCATTGCAGTATTTTTTTTTAAAAAAGGTGCTCATCTTACTATAGGTTGAGCCCAGTTTCTATAGTCTTACGTATGCAATAGCATGAATGAATTAATATTAGCTAAGACTGATGCATAATATGTGAGGTTGACAGATAATTTCCATCGAGGAGCAGGACTGTGTGCAATTAACTTGCTGAAGGAATTACATGGACAATTATCATATATTTTGGGTAATGAAGAAATGCCAGCTCACTAAATGGATGTCTTCTGAGTAAACAGTTACGTTCATTTCAAACCTCATTTATATAATGAATGATATGCAAACTGCATTTGCACTGTAATAGATACAGCTCAGGTCACCAGCTAATTTAAAATACATATAAATAATACGACTCCCTTGCAGATATCATTAGTGGAAAGCCCTACATTTGGAGCCTTTGGTCTTGAAAACGGGCGCCCTAAGTTCAGAAGCAGATAGATTAATTTGACAAACCACTTCAAAGCTGTGTCCAACCGTATGCAGGTCAAAAGCGTAAGTTACTGTTCCCACCACATGAAACTTTTCACCTCCTTTCCCCATCTCCTTAACCCCAAATTGTCTTTTTCTTTCCTCCTCTGAAATACAGTAAGGTCCCAGGGTAATTTCTTTCCCCCAGAAAATTATTAACTGTTGAGAACAGGGGCCATTTCAGTTTTAACTCCACCAGGTGTTTCACAAGAGCACTGCTTTTTCCAAATTGTACCTTACTAGCAATAGCAATAAAAATCCTTTTGGGAGCCCTTTCAGCCTGTAGAAGCAGCCCTCTCCCAGACAGTCCATGACTGACTGATCCCAGTGCACAGCTGTTACTCTCAGGTTTTCTCTTGGTGATTGCACATGTGTTGTCATTTTTTTTCTTAGATTTTAATGGTTTAATCGTCCCTAGCAAGTCAATGGCTGATAGGGTGAGGGCTGTGCTGTGTTGCTGCAGCATGCAAGCAGATGCACTTGAATTTTCTGATGTTTTCCACACCATTCCAGCTGAAATTTATAAGAATATCAGAATATTTTTGTACTTACAAAGAAACAGAATGCATCCATGCAGAACATTTACAGTACAGCAGACCAGACTAAGATTGATGTATTTTAAATGACAAAGTTCTTAATTCTGTCTTTAATTACTACAGGAAAGGCTTAATTACATCACTGAGTTGGTTTAAGCTTCAGTGTTTTTTGAATTTTCAAAGGCAGAAAATAGACATTTTTCCATTTAAATCAAAATTTGCAGACTTGAATTCTTAGCAGTCATAGCAACTTACAGGATGGAACTTGTAGCAATTATGGATGACTTAGAGTTCAGCAATAGATTTTGGCTACAGAGTCTGCTCTTGGATTTGAATATTGCGAAGTCTGGAGTTGTTTAAATTCATGTTTAGAGAGGAGCCATTCACAAAGAAAAGAAGCAAGAATGGGTTTCAGTGTGGGAAAGGCAACATTCTCACTGATCTTTATCATCCTCTCATTTCATAGATTAGAAAGCTTTAATTATTAATAACGGCATCAAGGCACCAAAACATGAAAGGGGAACAATTTATTTACAATTTTTTTATTCTTATGTTACTGATAATTAGTTAAGAGCTGGAACTCCTAGGGTTCAGCTGAAGCCTAGAAACCTGTGCTTCTTTAACCTCCCTCCCATTTGGAGGATAGGAAGCATCTTCCCCTCCTCCTCCTCTTTTCTTTGCTTGGGGAGAGCTGTGTGGTTACCAAGGCGTTCTTCTTTCCTTCCATGCCATCTCAGCCCTCTCACCTTTGTGAATGTTGCAGCAGAATTTGCCTTCATGTTTTTGGCTGAACTCCACCACGTCAATCATCCTGCGTGCAGGAAAGGAAGAAATCACTATTAGATAGCTGGCTTGATCTTACTTTCTTGATTCCACTGAGACTGCGCTAAGGAAATGTAGTTATTGTGGTTTCAGCTCTGTTATTCACCCTCTGTGGAGCCTTTAACCATTCATTTAGGTGTTAGCTCACCTACCTATCCTCTTAAGCTAGCAGGAAACTACACTAGCCAATGCTAACCCCTTGCTAATATGCTTGACCTCTCATCAGTGTGTATGACCATGGTATCTTATTTACCTCAATTAAATAGCGCCTGTCTGGCTCACAGTTCCTGTACCATGCAAACAAACCCTTCATGTGTCTTCATTATTGCTCTGTCTGTAGAACCTCTTAAATGGGTAATTGACACAGAAGTAGAGTGAGCACTTTGAAATTACTAAGGGCTTTTCAGGAGCTCAGTATTAATAGTTAATTAAGCTAAGTAAAAAATGTTGCTTAGTTAAGGGCATAGGTAAATTTAAGAGACTATGTCTTGCTGTTTCTCCTGCTTTATAGTTAAAATCAAGTCCCACAGAGGATCTATATCTTTTGGATCCGTATCCATACCTCAGCAAAGTTCCTTCTCTCCTTCACACCCTGCAGTACACCATTGGCATAGTATGGTACGTTTAATATAGGAGCTGCTATACATTACTTTAGAGTTTATGTTCTGGTTAGAAGAGTGCTGTAGATTTTTGCCCAGAGAACTATAATGTTGATGCTTTGCAAGGCAGTCATATGATGGGAGGGTTGTGGTAAGCAGGGAACATACCTGTCAGCCTACCTAGAGTCAGCCTAGAGGCATGATTGACCCCTGAAGACACAAGTATTGCTATTTTGATTAAGATCTCGCAGAGGAATTTGCCTGGATGCTGCTCTGTCACTGTTCAAACAGCGGTGTAGGTAATGTAAAATTAATAAGCTGCATGAGTCATATACATGTGCTGTTGTATTTATAGCATTCTTGTGAGGTCTCATTAACATGTATTAGAAAAGTGCTTTGAAATTCTCCAGTGAAAGAGATCATATCACAGAAATACAGAGCATCTTCCAATCTTGACATCAGCTTTAATCATCTCTTCAATTGAAATTGTCTAGATCGGAACTTCTGTTTGGGATCCTCTTCCTCAGGGTAGCAAGAAGGTTACAAGACTGAAGTGCTCCCAGACTTCTTGGAAAACTGAGTGATGATCCAAGAAATCTCTGGCTTGGGCACTTCCCAAATTACAGTTGTACCATAAACCATGCAGATTTCCTCTAGTCTTCCCCACTTAGCTGCAACATCAACAGTACAGCCACATAATTAACAAAAAAATATTATTTCATTACTACTTGTTCACATAATAGCTGGGAATTTAAGCTAGGATAGTCAATCAAAACATACTCCTTTGCTACTGAATTTGAAGTGGGAGGACGTGTGGTGTGGGAGAGAACATGAGTACAAATTGCCTTTTCTCCTCCACTCTCATTTGTTTTCAGTATCCGGCGAGCTTGCTGCCTTCTGAAAGGGAGGGAGGCAGAAGCAGGGAGTTAAGGGAGAAAATTGAGATTAGTCACTGCAGTGATCATGCGTAGAGGAATATATGATTATTTCAGGCTGACTTGGTCTCTTGTCAAAAAGTGCAGTTTCTGTGTACAAAGCTATTGGAGACTTAGCAGAAGGATTTTCTGGGCTGCCATGGCCGACATTAGAAAATAGTTCACAACTGAAAGCTTTTCAAACAAAATTATTTGAGGAGGTGTCATGGTACTTCACATCAGGGTCTTGCATATTGAGGATGATGTTCTTATGCCTGGAACAGAGGAGATGCAAAAACCTTATCCTCTTGGGTAGCAAAGAAAGGAAAATTAAAATAGATTCATTATCCCATAGTTGTGCTCGATGGATGCAATTGAGACCTCCTAGTAGGACTGGAAATCTATTGGACTGGTTACTGTCACCACTGGATGAGGTAACCAGCTTGGTCTCTAAAGGAGCAGCATCCATCCACATCAGTCAGAAGCAAGGAAAAAAAAAGGATACAGAAGACAGAGAGAGAGAGACACTAAATTGCATCACACAAATCAATCAGTCAGAGATATAAAACAACTTTTGTTTCTAATGTACTGGTTTTAAAAATTAATTTCAAAGGTGAGGAATGTAGGAGCAAAACACATGCAAGTTTTACATGAAATCTGTTTCCTTTTAATGTTTTTTAGATATATGCATGAAGCAAATTGACAGAAGCTGTTGAGATTTAATATAAGGCTCTATAAAAATGAGGCATCCTTGCTTATTTATGACAAGACCATTTTATGTAGAGGGAGCAGTAAAGAAAGAAGCAGAAATAGGTACTTTTATTTCCTGTTACTGGCAGAGCAGAAGGCAGGTAACAATACAGAAAGATTAGTATCAAGTACCAGTTGCAAAAGTCTTTGAGGAAGAGGACAAAAGATTAGTCAACCAATGAAGGAATTCAATAAATAAGTTAACGTCATCAAAACACACAGGACACATACTTTAAATATTAAGCATTCAATTCAACTCTCAGTTATCAAGGATAACAGGAGCTGGGATAAACCATAGTCTGGGGTAATAAAACATTTATAAACAGGGCTCTCAGAATACGAGCAATACATCCACTGTGAAAACTTATGAACAAATTTCTGTGGTGTGTAGATGTAGTCTTGAAGTGGAGCTGGCAGAGAAGGGAAGAGCCTGAATGACTGGCGCTGTGCATCCGTCTTTGTGTTGAAGCCCAGGGCAGCCAGCCCAACTGGGGAGAAGCAAAGCTGAGATAACCAGAGCTGACTGTGTTGTGTGGATGCATCCCCTAGATTTCATCACCTGATGTGTAATAAGAGTTCTGCCTAGTGGTGGCTCTAGGGGGTTATTATTCAGAGCAAATACTGCTGTGTCAAGCCCCTTATGTTTCTTCAGTTTCTAACATGACACACAGTCACTAAAATAGTCCTTGCTCTTATGAACCTTGTGCTGCGCTCCCACAGCAGAACAAGCCCTCCTTCTGTTAATTGAGATACAGAGAAATGTCTTCCGCTTCTCAAATTACTGAATCAATTTCTCTTCCTCCAGCTTCCTTGCTTCCTCCTCCTGCCAGAGATCTCTGTAGCAGGAAAGAAGTCAAGCAGCACACTTAATGCAGATAATTAGTTTCTGGATGGTATTGTTTTTCTTTTGGATATGCTGCCTGACAGTTCAAATCTAAATTAAAAAAAAATATATCAAAAAACCCCAACAATCTGAGAGGTATTTAATTATACCCCTCTTTAAAAAAATGGTCTTACCAGGGAAAATTCCTTCTTATAATATTTTGTGTATGTAGAATCGATTAGTTATCACAGTTGTAAATTCTTCTGCGCTTTGAGGAGTTTTGTTTGAATTATAATAATTATTCTATCTGTGCTTTTGGTCTTTCTCTGTAGGTCCTCCTTCTGCTCTACTTGCAAAACCATGCAGGAATTTCTTGAAATAGCTAACATAAAATACTGAAAATGAGGCAAAACAAAACCTACCATCTAAGATGTGGATATCAAATATGTTATTAAATTTTTCAGTATGTAAGTTTGAATAAAATACTGTGCAACTTTTTCAACTTCAGGCAGAATATATAAGTTCTCTTAACAAATAGAAGCAATGCTAACAGGAATGAGTTAGCCTACTACTGCAGGAGTCATGCTTTGACCCATGATATGAAAGTCACAAAGGCCAGATTTTTAGGTTTGTAAAAGTACAAATTGGTGCCAGTGTGATTTTCAAAAGCAAAAATTTATATACTGGATCTGTAAATACCTTTGAAAATCTCAGAGTTCTTTTCACCTACTGCAGAAACCTCTGCCAGTACTTTGTCTAGCCAAAGTCATGTTTGGACTAGTTACAGTGAGGGGTGCACACTTCTGAGACTGCGTGTCAAGATCACAGCTTCCCTGGGATGAAGTAAGGAAGGGATGGTCTTGCCAGTAGTCTGGCAGACTGGGACCCAAGGGGAACAAACTGGATTCACATTTGAATGGAGAAGGTGGCTTTTTTTCCATCCTTACTTCTACAGTTATCAAACTGTTCTGTAGCAGGTGATGATGAGAATTGTAGGCATTTGATTGCAAGCTACATTTATGCCAGATTGGAAGACTGTTTTTTTCTGACCGGCAACTGAATGATAGCTGCTGACTTTTCTAACTTTTTTGCTGGCTTAATAAAACAGCATGGTCTTTACTTTCCAACTTCTGTCTTACCATGTGTAGATCCAGACAGCTTTTTGTTGGCAGATACATGTTTTTGTGTTGTTTGGAATTATCTGTCACGTGATTGTAGCAGAAGATTTCAACGAAGAATGGGGTCTTGTTGTTGTAGGAAGTACTTTTATTAAAAAATAAATTATTTAATTTGATATCAAAGAAGGGGTTGCTCTGTTAGCCCTTAAGACTTACAAGTAATGCAACAGCTTATGGGCTGAACAGACTTCAATGTGCTGAGGTGCACCAGGCACAATACTGGAAGTTGTTTTTTTTCTTAGTGCTGCAAAAGGAGAAATCTTTGATTATTCAGTGAAACAAGTATGATCTTGCATCTTTCTTTAGTTCTCAAAATCTTGTGTTCCTCCATAAACTTCTTGTCTTGTGACAGAGCTAGCAATAGGGAGAAGGTCTGACATAATAACACCTTTTATCTTGCAGCAGTATGAAGAGGAAAATTTTGAGGAGTTCATATGTGTCAGTATGAGGCACAGAGCAACATCTTGGGGAATGAGATTGTTGCGTGCTCATAAACATGTCTCTGAATTGCAAAGCTGTCTAGGCCTATAAAGATGTAACTCTTTCATTTTGTTTTTGCTTCTGTGTGCCTCGCTCACAATTGGTGTGGTGTGATTTTTTGATTTCACACTTGCTAATTGCTGTGTGTTTCAGGAGCATGTGTCAGATTTGTTTTACAGCATGAGCCCTAATTGTGAATGACTCCTGGTCGCTGCTATGCACTTTCAGATCTTTTCCAGGTTAGTCAAAAAAGTCACACATTATGACAGCAGTAAGGACTCAGAAATAAGCCTGGTTTTATGACAGAGGTGAAGATGAGTTGCATTGAAACAGTGTATTGAGAGAATAATAGATCTCCCAAATCTATATTCATCTGCACATGTTACTTTGTACATAATGAGACTTTCATCTGGCTCAAGGAAGACAAGACAAATTATTTCACAAGGATGATATGTCCTTGTACTGTTTCTCTAGAGAACTGGATACAAATAGGTCTTCCATTACCATCACTCATGCATGTATTTTTTTTTTTCCACTTTCAAGTAGAGACAAATGGGAGAAAAAAATCCAAGATTTCTCCAGCTTCTGTTTTTCCTGTGGCTGATACAAAGACATTCCTGCTCTTTGGAGCATGGTCTCTAGCATTTGGGTCTAGTTTTCCTTATTTATGCTGACTTTCTGCAGTTGTGTGCAGCTTTGTAAGGGCATTGATGTTCTCTTTCTATCTTTTTGGTATGCAGTGTGAGAACTGAATAAAGAGCTTACAGGGCTAATAAGATGAGAAAGAGGAATGTTGTCAAATGAATTATAGTTTATTCATAAACAGGCAAATACTTAATCTGACTGTGAATGTTCACTTTCACGTACGTACTAGAAGATGTATTTGCAATAACTTATTTTGTTACCATAGATAAATACATATAGAGAGAACTGTGTTTATGATCCAAATCTTTGGGGTAATTTGAACCAATCATTTTTATGTAGTCTATATCTTTGCTGTATGGGCACAATGAAATGGAAGAGAAACTGAATGGTGTCTGTAAGAACCTGGTGGAGAACAAGTCAAGGATGTATTTAAAATTTTAAAAAGCTATAAATTACTAACAGAAACCAGTCATTTGGCTTGGTTACCAAGCAGCTCTCATTGCCATGGGGACTCAGTGCTGCCAGTGTGCATGTTCTTGCATCTTCCTGATGGGTACGTTGTGTATGTACACATACATAAAGACCAGGGAAAGTGGAAAGATTTAAAGGTACACACTTGACATTAAAAAAAAAAAAAAAATCTTGGTACCCAGTTCTGCTTTTTTTTTTTAAGATCTTGTAGATACTTATCTGCATTATAAGACACATACACATTTACAAAACTGATCTTAGTGACTTTTCATGGTCATCTGTGTGGAAAAAGAACTTGAATCTTGGGATTCTGAAGTGTAGGTAGGTGTGCTCACAGAAGGATCATGAAAAATGTTTTGGTTGAGTCAAAGAGTTGGGCAAGAGCTTAGACAATAAATGTATTGCTTGAATTTCAAATGCAGGAATTGATGAGATGAGAGAGAGTTGTATATTTGCATTGCCGTTAATTGAGAAATTACCAGATTGAGATGGACAAATGGCAGCCAGCCAACTAGACTAGTATATTTTTTGCCTGGATTAGTATGGTGTTAGTATACTGCATTACTATAATGCAAAATATTGAGCAAGGGATGCTGCCATACATAAGTGCTCAAAGGGCAAAAAAAAACACATAGCACCCATCTCCATCCTTCCTATTCACTGTTGACAAAATTACTTCATAAAACGGAGGATAACAATGACATACCAATGCATAGTAAACTCATAACTAGATGTTAACTAGGAAATAAAATAATTATCACTTTTAAGCTGAGCATGTTTTTATATGTAGCAGTGCTATTATATATTGCATTGTCTAGTGACTTGAAATCTTTTAATATTACCACTTAATTAATGCCTGTGAAATAAGCTCGGTAAATATGTACTGTGGGTTGTGTCTGGGAAAGGTCATGTTGACTCATTTAAGGTCAATATCAATTTATAAAATCACCCTTTTCAGAAGAGACAATAAAGGATTAACATGGTGAGTTAAAATGAAGAACCAGTGCTCTAAAATTACAAATTTTTGTTTTGTAATCAATTCTGCTTTAGGGAACAGACTTCTTGATGATTTCCACACACCCTTTTCTCAGCTGACTTTAATCTCTCAGTGTATTAAGCCTTGTCTTGCCTAGATAGCCATTGTCATGCCTGGCTTGGGGAAAAGCACTGTCAGGTATTAAAAGGTATCTATCTCTCTCTCTATAAGAGAAGGCTAATGGTTAAAGTTTAATTTTATAAATTCTGCATTCAAAAGATTTGTAACTGCCAAACCAGCTAGAAATTCAATCTCTAATAGTATGCTCTCCATACTATTACCGAGATACTAGGCTAATGAATCTATTTATAAAGGTTTGTTTTCATCCCTGTACAAACCACATGACAGAAGCAAGGAATGATAATGTTTATGAAGAGAGCACCAAATCTGCAGAACAGGGTTCTCAGCATCACCAATGAACCAACTTTTATTATCCTTTGAGTAACTTCTTTGCAACTTCACCTCATAAAAGACACAAAACAAATTAGAAGGAAGTTTCAGAGGTTTATTACTCTTTGGCAACTGAGGAAGAGAGACCTTGATCTCCTGATTGATTCTTGTATGCAGGGCCAGCCTGTGTCACAGAGGCAAAGGATTTATGAACATGCTTACATCTTTTGCTGAGTTAGGGCCTTTTGTATGCTTAAAGCTGTACGTCTTGTTCAGTCACAGCCATCATGTATTTTTATACTGCTGAAAAAGAGAATAGCTAAACAAAATTTAAACTTTATATTACCAATTTAGACTAAAAAAATATTAGGAGCCATACATAAAAATGGAAATAAAAATCTGGTTTCAGCTGCCATCATACCATACACAGCTGACGTTTCTGGTCTCGTCTGGCTCTTGATGTTTAAAAGGAAGGTTCACAGAGAGAGAAAAACATCTGCAGAAGGCAGTCAGTTTAATCTTAAGTGGATAAATCAAATTCTTCAGATTTGTCTCCCCACAGAGTACAGAGAGAGTCTAGATTATGAGATTTGACCATATGCCCCGTTTTTTGTTTGATAAAATGAAGCCAGATGAATCCCACACCAAGTACAGAAATCTCAGCATAAAAATTCTGATGAAGATATCATTGAGGTCTCCTCACTTTGAAGTTAACAGGACATTCAGTATTTTAGTTATACCCACAGAAGTGTGCAGAATATTTAAGCAAGTTCTTGTGGTAGTGCAGAGGTGGATCCAAATGAAGGATAAGTATGGTGGCTGTGTATTAGAGTAAAGTGGAAAGAATTACTGTTTTCCTGGTATGGTAATACAGTTGTAGAAGATTCTGCATTGGGAGTTGAAGCTGTTAAGCTGCTAGGAGAGGACAGTGTAGCAGAATTACGTCTTTCATCAAAGCCACGTAACACTCAATAGCCTGGGCTGTCACCCTTCTGATAGGTAACAGCAGTCATACTCCCTAGCCACTCTCTTCCTCTGAGTAGATGGGGTGACACGTGTGACATCTGAAAGGACTTTACCCTACAGCTGAGGATCTGGACTCCACTTCTTGAGCTCTGTGTATTCACTTCTCTCATTCACTTCCTTCAAGTCAACCTGTGGCAGCTTTACTAAAAACTAAATGCTTGATACACTATGACCAAATAAATCGTGCTGGAGTTATCCCTGCAGGGAAAGGTGGCAGTGAGAAGCTATGAGTTTTTGCAGCATTAGGGCGTTTGGTAGTGTTCATGACTACCAAGCAGCACGTTGCCAGCAGTCATGTGATGGAGAACATTTCTGTGGGTAGAAATTTATCAAATTAGTACAAATGGCTGAGTTGAGCCTAAAGCCACACTAGAAATGAATTGAAAATTAGGCTGTAGTGACAACTGAATTGTTCTGTGTGCATTTGCTATTGACCTTGTGCTGTACAGAGAATTACAGAGCTCATCTCTTGCTAGTGATCAGGGAAGTGGCACTGGCTGCTTGCCTCTGTTTGAGCACAGGTTGGGAAAAAGCAAAAAAAAACCCAACAACCCACCAAGCAAAACAATCAGTCCTGTAAAAACCTGCACAGCAAATACTTCTGCAACAAATAAAACATTCAACCACAGGAACTACGTATAAATAACATGAGAAGATCTCAGCAGGTTATCTGGTCAGCTCTTGGCAATATAGAGAATACATGAACATGACAAGGTAATTAAAGGGCAGAATATCAGGTTCCACTTGGATCTGAAAACAAAATAAACCTGTGCTTGAAACTGAGTAAGCAGTCTTTCAGGAGACAGCCATAGCTACATAATGGTTGTGGTTTGCGGCAGAAAGGTAGAAAGTATTTTAGAGCACAGAATAAGAAGATTGATGATCTGATTTTAGACTTTTTTTTCATGACACTTCCATAGTTCCTGTGACTTTTGAAGAAAGGGTGGTGGGTGTTTGGGGCTTTATGGCAGGGATTGAGGGGCAGGGGGTGATAGAAAAATTACCATCAGTAAGGCAGACCACTTGTTTAAGGTAAACTCTGGACCAAACTGAAGTCAGCAGCTTAGATGGGGACAAAACCTATCCCACATCTGCTTCTGAATTCTTTATGTCAGGAAAACTGATTTGAAATACAAAAATTTCTTTTTTTTCTATTAATGGATCTTTATTTCAAATTTCCAAACCTCTGTAGTAGTCTTAGAATATATTTGAAAGCATAAAGTTTTTTAAAATATGTAAGAGCACTTTGATGCCTAATTCCCTTTAAAATCACTTGGAGTAATGGAACAAGGAATTTGGCTCCTCGAATAGCCCCTATTTCTAACTTTATTAATTGTGTCTAATCTGTTCTCTAATTATAGATTAACATGGGGGGGAACAGAAAATCTTGTTCTCTTCCACCATTTTCCACTAAGTTGCTTTGTCATTTCCAGTGAATTAGATAACCACCGTGGTCTCCAGTTTTTCAGGTAAACAAAAACTCTTAACTTCCTCCCAGCTCTGCTCTGTGTAGATAATGTAAATAGCAAAGCATTCTGTCTTTAAGATCTAGTTCATCTGAGTACATATGAAGGGTGTATATACACCCTAACAGTTCAAAATTAAGGCATTTTCACTTTTGTGAAAAATACCTATAAGGCTCAATCTCTACCCCTCTGTCATACCCTCTGCCAGAGCACGTAATGCGAAGTTCAGCTGACACCAGTCCAGGCCAGTTCAGTTCCTCTCAGCTGCACAGCAGAGATGAAGCATGTCATGGTCACAGTTTTCTCATGATGGAATATCAATCTTCACGTTGTGTTGAACATCCGGAATTTTCTGCGTGAGTTTCCAATGTCACCTTTCAGCATCAGTAGCTGTTCAAAAGCTGTTTCAGCATCAGAAGCTTATATTATAGTCTTCTGTCATTTGCACAGGTGAATCCATAATTTTGGAGCTGAAGGACTAAAGAGCATGAATGAATTTGTCTTTCATCATCTAGAAAAGCATCCCCAATGTTCCTTCTCTTCTCATATAGGGCACTGTGAAATGTGAGACACCTCGAAGATTGCTTGATGCCGTGGGAAGAGAGATTTCTTTCTAATAATCCAGCTTCTTCAGAATCCATGTTAATTTCTCGCTCACTCTGCCACCTCCTTGAGCATTTTCTTAGAGTGATCTGTTCCCCCTTTCCTCTGTGATGGAGAGGCAACTGAAGTGTAGTCAGATGTGTTTTGACCTGTAGACATTGTCCTGTGAAAGCACTTAATTTCAATTGATGGAAAATATGTGCATTCTTAAGCTAATGTATATGTCGAGCATACTGTTCAATTAAATCCTGTTGCTAGAAAGTAATGTTTCTTTTCCTTTCCCTAAACTTCTCCTTTTCAGAATTTATCTGAGGAGCCACGTAACATGACTTTGTCTTCCTCCCTGGCCTATGTACAACTCTGAACATTTTAAATTTGTTCAGGTAGAAATTTGCTTTCACTTGTTTTTCCAAAGGCAGAGAACAAGTATTGGCTGGAGAAGATCACTACAAGAGTGAGTATGGTAGAGTGAAGGGAATTAATGAGGCAATAATAAGTTTCCTGTGCCCTTTTTTCTGTTATTCACATAGTCTCAAGAGGGAAGATGTATTTTAATTAAAGCACATGGTTCATCTGGATTGTGTATATGTTTGACTACATCCATAAGGCTTAACTTTAATTGCAGAGGCTCCATAAAGGTCTGAGTTGAGGAAGAGGACCACATTCATATTTTCCTGCAGGAGTATTATTCTTTTTGACACAGTTTTACTACTTGAGAGAAGCTAAAATCTTACAGTTTTAAGAAACCAAACTGTATCTGCCTGAGTGTGAACTCCTGCTGTATTTGGGGGGTATATGTGCAGTCAGGATCAATATTGATAGAGAGAAATGGCATCCATGAAGTTCTAACCTAGTTTTAAGCTTTATCAACATGAAGGTCTCTGGATCACTCTGGGTTTTGGCCTCTCCAGTTTGCACTAGGAAGATGGGATAGAAGTGTATATTTAGCATTAACTTACTAAATATTGGTTATGCTAACAAGGTGACATATACAAGATATTAGCTTTATGGAATGCATACATTTCTTTTTCACATATTAACATTCTGGCATTTACTTACTGCTATCATAATAGCAGTTGATAGTGTCAATAAAGATTTTCTTCCAGATTATTAACTTCAGAATGATAGCAAAATGTGGTGGATTGCACATACCATATTGACATTTCCTTGAAAACACATCCTCATATTCCATATTCATGTGCAGAGAGGGGAAAAAATACCTGCCCCTTTAAAACTGTCTCCCAGAACAAAGAAATGTTGACTCATTTATAAAAGATGACCAGCAGATTGTTATTACTGGCTTTTTGAGACTGAGAAAAGCAACAGTGCTGAGGACAATATTCGTAGAGCAGGATGCCAGGAATGGTGTGTTAATGTGAATCAAACATAATAAATTATTGAGAAGTACTGGCTTTTGCTATCTCTTATCTTCTTAAAATATTCCTTTTTGCATGGAGAAACATGAAGATAAGAGTTTCTATTTCTCACATGGAGTATTTCTTCCAAAGAGTATTTTTTAAGGGAAATTCTCTGCACAACTTATGGAGAAGTGTAGAATAAAACAAAACCTCTGGAATAAATATCCTTATTTCCAAGACGACTTTACATTTTTGTTACAAGACTGTAACATTTTTGTTCATACTCTTGATGACCATTTCAAACAATCCCCTCCTCTTGCAGTAAACGCTCCAGTCTGTGCCTGCTCTGGAATTCACTGGAACGTGTACAGTTTAGAATGGTTCCCTAAGTTCTGTAAGGATTACTTTCCTTTTTTTGTGTGTGTGTGGGTTTTTTTTGTTTGTTGTTGTTTTGGGTTTGTTGTTTGGTGTTTTTTTTTTTGGGGGGGTGTTGTTTTTTGTGGTTTTGTTTTGTTTTGTTTTGTTAAAACTATAGAATTTAATAATAACAGCTAGCAATTCCAAAGAAGGCTTGGTGTGTGTGACAATTTCCACCTTGTCTTTACCTATGCTCAGAGAGGATTTTTCTCAGGTCATGGCTGTAAGAACTGTTGTGTTTGTTTTTTTTTTTTCTGGGGCCGCTTGTATCTTTTTGTGAAGCCATATCAGGTTCAGTCAGAGGAAATGCTTTTAATTGAGAGCCTTTGAAACAGGAGTAAAGAGACAGGATGTGGAACATAAACAGTGTAAGTTTTGATGTTGCAACATGTAGCAGAAAATACTCTGTGAAGAGGAAGAGCAAGGAGCTGTGAAAATAAGAAAGATATGGTATTGGGCTGAGCCAGATGATGCAGTAATGGTGGAAGCAAGGTGGGAACCTGAAGGGTCATCTAAAATAAAAATTTAAGTATTAGTTCATAATTCAAAACACAGCTAAATTATGTGAAACCAGTGTCTGTTGCCTGCTCTGAATGGTGACTTCACATTGTAATAGAAAGGATTTTCATGAACCCCTCATTTTCCTAGCTATAATGGACTGGAGGGTGGCTGGGAACATGCCAAAACTGTGAAGTCTCCAGCCTGCTTAGAGAAATAGAATTTTATAAAATAGAGTAATTTAGTAAAACAATTTCAATAGGTGAGAATTTGACTCTGTTCCCTGCATAGTGACTCACATGAATCAATACATTTCCAACAAGTTCATAGTAGATTTAATGGAAGATAAGATTCCAATTTCTGAAGAATATGTAGTGATTCTGCAGTATCACTTGTCACTGTCAAAGGAAAAAAACATTCATTAAGAAGCTGATGCAAAAATACTGTGACATTACTTGTATGCATGTTTTGCAATGTACTTTCTCTGGAGGTACCACTGCAAGACAATAGCAAAGGCCAAGATCCAGAAATTTGGATCCCAGTCCTGTCTTTTTATAAGGCTTGGACTCACTGCACCTGGTGACAGAAGACTGCAGGAATTTTACCAAGCCAGAATCATGGGCCCTTTAGCTGTTCAGTGCACTTTTAAAAGTAATTCAGACCTCATATTAATCCACAGGTGCTCTGTCTGAAAGGGTCATCCTGGTTCTCAGTCATTCCATTTAAGTACCTAAATTAAGTAACATAACTCTTGGTGAGAATAAGCCATCATGTGATTTAGAATGAAATTAGCATTTTTGGCTACTGGAACACAATATATGTGAGTATAGTAGAATCACTCACAAAACCAGCCAGTATTTCATCAGAGAGGTCTGGATATAGTGTTCACTGTTGTCTTGTAATACTCACATTGATGTTATTTTTGAACACCATTATACAGCAGGTGATCATAATGGCACTTTGGTCCTAAGAAGTAGATCCTCATAGCTTTAAAACTTACTCCTGCTTTGGGATTTTAGAGGCCTGCTTTGAAAACTCTGTGATAACTCAGGATTTATAAGAGCTGACAGAAGCCAGATTTGTTCAGGGTCTTAGTTGCACTTCACTAGCATTAGATAACATGATACAGTTACCAGTACTTCAATTTTACAGATCTGATGAGTATCCACAGCTGCTCTTAAAGTCAGCAGAACGTGTAACTACTTGCACTTTGGATAACTGGATTCTGGCCCAATGTGTTTCATAGTAAAGCATTCAAAAGCTGAAGTACATCAAATTAGTAGCTGTTTTGTAACTTTGATCTCTTCCTCCTGTGTGAAACTCTATGTAAGGAAATAAACTGAGGATATAGACTTCTGAAAAGAGAACTCTGAGCTCTGCTGCACACCATTTATTTTCCTATTACTTTTTGAATATTGTTTATTTGACATGTTGTGTATCTCCTTGCCTCCCCCTCCTTTTTATTTTAATTGGGACCTGGTTATTGCCTGGAAATTCCACTAGCATGACTCATCCCTGTACTGGAAATTACTGTGAACAGTCATCACATGGTGGGATTTACCTCCTCCCTTCCCCCCCCATTTTTTTTCCTAAGTGCTTTATCATGGCACGAGCTTATAATAATAAACTGGGAAGGAAGTTGAAGCTAATAATTTGGTTCTGAAAGCACAAGCCCTGCCAAAATTCCCCACAGGCATGAAACAGCCGCTCAGGCTGTGACACCAGCAAATTAAATCCTGGAGATAGCTGACCAGAAGTAATGAAATGTGTATTTACCATATTGATGCTGTCAGTCCTAAGACAAAATGGCTTTACAATGTAGTTTAATGGGGCATGTTTGTCACTGCCAGCAGTGCTTAGAAAAAAAACAGGGTTTTGCCTAGCCTTCTTCTCAAAATCACTAGCCCAATGCTGGCTGGTAACCATCACCTCATACAACATGAAGAACAGGATGTCCAGAATGGTCTGTTCTTTTAGAACACTGCCAAAGTGAAATCCATATCCCAAAGGATGTAAATTATCTCATCTTGTGATATATAATTTCCCAAGCCTTTTTATTCATCCCTTCACTGCCACTTCATTCTATAAACCAAACTTTAGAGCATTATTTCAGGATTCGGTGGATAATGAACAACAGATGCCTCCCACAAATCATGTGTTGCATGCATGCAGCAGTTTAAAAGCCTGGACACGTACAGGTGTATGGGAGAGAGCCACATAATCACTGAAAAGAATAGGTACCACTCAAAAGAGGGATTAATTATGCAGTTGGGCACAGGCATGAGCTGGATGAGCCACACAGCTACTAAAGAGACATCACTCAAAAAATGCCTGCGCACCATGGCAGCAGTTCTTCAAAAGCATCTGGACACAGACACACAAAGGAGGGAGGCTACCATTTCACAGTTCCCACTTGATTAGGAGATAAAGGGCTCAGAAAAAGTTATTTTCCCCAGTTAGGTGTCTCAGGTAACAACAGTGTATGTCTGAGACGTCTCTCTGTATTTAGCTAGGAGAGCTATGTTATGCTAATAGTGTGAGAATTACCAAGGTTAGGGGATCATTTGCTGAATGGTAATTGGCTGTGAATTCAAGAAAACATTGTGAGGGGAAAATATAAGTATGGTCTGCAACATGGTTAATACAATACCCTTGGAAGAATCAAATAATAAAATCACACTATGGGCAGTCTCTGAAAGCATCTAATTATATCCTAGGAATGTCTGTAACTCTGCAATTATATGCTTAATTTCCAGCTGTACTTAATTAACATGACAAATGATTTATAATACCACCAAAAACAAGGAACTTGCTTTGATCTATTGGCGCATGTAAATTTGTGGGGCTTTGTTGTCTTTCTCTTCACAGCAAGGCAGGCACATTGAGTTAACACCATGCAGCTGGGCAGCAAAGGCGAGGGAGGCTAAGGTCATTTTAGAGGTAACACCGTTCTCTTTCCTCTACTGAAGCATTCAAATGAAAGTGTTTGCAAACTCAAACCCCACTGACTTCTCCGAGATTATACATGAACTTCAAGCTTAATTTGTAGAAATTACCTTGCTGAGTCAGGTCTGTCTTTCTTTGCTTGTTCTTGGACGACAACTGTGTTTTCTGTGATAAAATAGCACATGTGCTTCCGGAAAGCTAGTTGGAGGGTGCCTGCTTTCTTCTGTCTTCCCATGTTAGGAGAGCTGAAGTAGGAATCATTTCACATTTTCTTAGGGAGAGGAGAATGGGGAAGAAGAAGGATAAGATAATTTCTATGTGTTTTTTAGCAGATCTAAACATATTCCCCAGTTAAAGGCTGGTATTTTGATCTACTCAAGAGTAAGCCTGTTGAGTTCTGCTGAGGCTAAGGAAAACACATGGAAGCTTTTACATATTTGTAGTTCTACATTGTAAACCTTTAGGAGCAATCTCTCTGCCATCTGTGAAAAATTATCCAGTACCAAAGCATTTATCCATTGATAACATTGGCTGATATAATTTCAGCAACCTAACAGTAATTTTTAAAAAGACTAATCAAAGCAAACCTCAAATCAGCTGCTGAAGTTGCATTGCCTCTGTTTTTAATACCAGCTTGAAGCTGTATAGACTGGTTATCCTATTTGGGCTGGGCTTACTATATGCTTGTTACCTTCTTCTCGTGTTGGTTCAGATGAGTACGTTTGCTTAGGTCCTTTCTTCTCAAGCCTGTGGTTTTGCCTGTGGGGTGATATGACCTTAGGTACACTGTGGAACCTCAAAGCCCAATGATAAAAAGGATATATATGAAGATAAACTGCTGTTATTTAAAATCTTACAATCCTAGAACCAATTCTTTATTCCTGAAGTTTTTTGGTTTTGTTTTGTATTTTTTGGATGCCAGGAGTTGGCAACCCTGTATGTGTGAATTCCAGACAGGGAGCCTGGGTCCTGCAGCATAAGTCCAAAAAAAGATTATTCTTGTGGAAGAATCCCTGCTAAACAAAACTACAATAAGACAGGAGGTAGCCAAGCTATGAGAATTACTCTCAGAAGGTGGTGTCTAGCTCTCTGGTACAGGAGCAACTTGACTGAATGAGTAAGCTGCAAACTAGCCATGGTTGCCAGCTTTGCCCTCCAAATAGAGCTCAGCCTGTGAATTATGAAGGAGAAAAAGATACCATGGTGTTGGGAATTGCAAATATCAGAAATTACATTTTTCACTGGGAGTAAAATTATTCTATGCAGCAGCATGGCCTAATAAAGAAAAAGGCAACTCTTGATTAAAGCTTGAACTTTTCCTTCTCGTTAATTACCATGAATCTGTTTTGAAATTCCTGTAGAGAACAAGTGCTTCTTGCTGGCAGCTGGTTTGCAATTAATAAAAAGAAAAGTGTTTTCAGCTGGCAATGACCTAACATGCTCATGATATGTGAAAACAAGGTTAAATTGCTCCTTTCTCTGTACTACTAATAAAAAAATATGGAAAATGAAATGGCGTAGCTTAAGAATTGAAAAGTGCCAACCACAGCCACGGACGTGATGCTGAGAGCTGCTTATCACCTGGTACTTGCTGGAATGGGCATATTTGGAAAATCTTAGTCAGTGCCAAAAATTATTCTTCAGTTACAGGCTTTCAGTATGTATTTCGTTGAAGTATATATGGTCTTCTTTCTGCAAGATAAGAGTCTTGATTTAATCACCTCTTTTGGGGGATTTAAATGAGCTATACTTTGTGGGTTTATTGGAAATCCTCTTGCCCCTGTTACCGTTTTTAATCTCATTCTTCTTCTGCTCTACTCCACCTTCTGTCAAAGAAGAATGGTGGAGGCTTTGTTCATTGGGATGTGAGGAATGGAGTAGCTAGAGCATCAGAAAGCACACTGCAGGAGCCAGCCTCTGCTGTAGAGAAACTGGCCTGATAATCAGATGCCTGTGGACTTTGGCTGACTGTGAATTGTATTCTGAAAAACTAGTATGATTTGATGTTAGCTGTCTTGCAGAATATGAAATGTAACCTTATCACAAATACAACCTAAGTATCTTATAAATACCAAGATAAATGGGTAAAAATGAAATAATAGATTTTACTTCAGCAAAGTCTTTATTCTTGTCTTGTAGAATGCAGAACCTTTCCAGGTTACTGTCCGAGAAGACAATTGTATCGTTGTCTCCCTGGAAGCATCTGATGTGGTGAGCTCATCCTCTGTATATGTTGTGAAGATAGCTGGAGAATCCAAGAACTACTTTTTCCAGTTTGAAGAATTCAATAGCACTTTACCTGCCCCTGTGGTTTTTAATGCCAAATACCATGGCCTATATTACATAGTAACTCTGTTGGTAGTGAACTCAAATATGGTTTCCAAGTCAGCAAGATCAATCACTGTGTTAACCAGTAAGTAACACCTTATTATTTTTTTTATTCTTGTTTTATCTCTTTGTGTGTGTTTATTTCTTTCCTCAGAAGTTGTTCTTGTGGATAAAGCTGGGTGGGGTTTTTTTGTTTGTTTATAATAGGTCCTCCTTATGTGTAGGATGAATCCATGTGCGAGAATGGTAGGCGTTATGCGTTGAGAAAGCTTGTGAGTGAAAATTCGCAAGGTCTAGGCAAGAAGAAAGGGACAGCCATGGGTTTCCCCTGGGTGACCCTTTCCAAACACTGACTGGAGGAGTTTATCATACTGAAAAAAGTGATGGATGAAGCTCCTTTCCAGATATTAATCCTAAACCCTTTGAACTAGGAGTTCCACAAATCTAATAAAAGGCATAGAAAGTGTTGACTGACTTTTTGGTGTAAGCAATCCTGTTACACATTGAGATATATTCCATATTAAATGCTATCACCATGTTCTTTGATTGCTAATATATTGAAGCAGTACTAAACGTGGAAAGCAGATAGCAGTCACCCAAACCATGTGTTTCTGCCAGTACAGATGGAGTTTTTTCTGATGGAGACTGCATTTGTAATAGTCTGTGTCTTACTACCTCCAGGTGCATTGATCCTGAGGGATCCAGAGGGAGAGGTGTGATTTTGTTTGCTCTGTCATCATGCAGAGCACCACAGATTTTTGTGTGATATCTGCCATATTTTTGGCACTGCTGTTGCTCCAGAACTGTTTCCATGTGCCAACCTGAAAACAATTTGTAGAATATAAAATTACTTCTTTATCTGGAAGACAGATTCAAGAAAAGATAGACAAAAAATTATTTGTACGGAGCAAAACAGTTTTTGTGGGTTTGTGTATTATTATTCTGTCAATGGGGAAACGCCATCCACAGTAATAACATACAAAGTATATTACAGTAGCCTCATAAGTTACTGAGTGAGGTGCTTGAAACTTAGAAGTAACCAGATTTTCATCATCTATACATTCTTCAGCCTTCCCTTGTGTGTTCAGGTTGGGCTCTGATGAGGACAATGATGAAGGGTCCTGTGGGAAAAGTATCATGTTGTTGGGTAGTGTAATACTTTCATGAGGCATATGTGCAAGAACATCTACATATAGCAAACAATTTTAAGGTTCATAGGTAATCTGAGTTCCTTTTCTTTTACTGTATTAGCTTTGCAAAGTAGTAATTCTAATCCAATTTCCTATTTTATGATTGGTTTGTTTTCTTAAAATAAAATAATGGAAACATCAGATGTTGTATACAACTGAAGAAAACACATCACTATGCATTTCCAGTGGGTTTTGAATGCTGAACTTGTTGTCGTGTGGCAGGATTCATTGCTTGATTGCCAGAGCCCATGAGAGAGTCACTTGAAGTAAGGGAAGGTGTGATCCAGGATGGCAGATGGAGCACACACTCCTGTGCGGGGGATCTCTGAAGGAAGAAGGGAGGCAGTGTCACTCAGCCCATTGAAACTAGCCCCAGGCTTCCCATTTCTGGCTCAGGGAGTTTCCACAAGGTATTGCTTAAAGAGTGTGAGTCTGCCTGCTCTAAGGGCATATCCCACATCGCTCTCCCTCCTCCAAGGCTTGATGGTGTCCTTTCCAATAGAAAGGAGCCCACCCCTTTTCACCACCTGTCTTATGTGGGTGTGCTGGCAGCATCTCAGGGTTTCCTGCTGTGGCCTCTGCTGCTCACTCAGACCTTGGAAGGACCAGTGATTTTGGCAGTCAGCCAGTGCTGCTTGGAGAACTTATGTACCAAAGTGGCAGCAGCAGATTTCACTGGTTTTGTCTCAACAGAAGACAGCCAGGTTCATGGAGAAGAAAGGGCATTCCTGCTGGCAGCACTGAAGGGTGCTGTGCTGAGCACTAGAATTCTGCTGTAAATTGTGAGCTCCTCAAGGAAGAGGGCTCAGTGTCCTTCCTGGCATCTTCTGTCAGGCAGACTGAGGAGTGCTTGCCCTCATGTACTAACATAGCTCATCTTTTGGAGCACAAAGCTACTGGAATGGAAATAAATTTGGAATTAAAAGACAGTGTGGCAGACTGGGCTTTTAAAGGTATTTTAGTACAGTGCTTTTGAGAAGAGAGCCTAAAACTCAGTTAGTGACCACCAGCTTCTCCTACAAAACTGCATGAGGTGACAGTTTGTTTTCCTTTTATTATTTTTCCTTTTGCTGGTGTTGTCCACTGCATGTTTAAATCATTTTGTGACTTAATTAACTTGGTATTTTGCAGACAATAAGGATAGAGTCGTATTTTTCTTCATGCCATATGCTCGCTCTACCTGCTTAACATTTTTAGTTTCTTTTAACCATGCAAAGACATATAACAATCTAATTTATTTCATCAGTATCTGAGACATCGAAAAAAATGGCACATTACAACCAGCTTCCAGTACCAAATTATTTCCTGTTCTAATTTCATCGGTATCAGGAGAGCTTTACCAGTGGCAGATTGGCCCCATTCATTAGGCTGCCACAAGATAAATCAAGCAAGTGATGCCAATGTGGTTATTCCCAAGGCTGTCCTTCAGTATTTTGCAATAGCTTTTTGGGTTTTCCTGATGCCTGCAAGGGAGTCCATGCAGGGAGATGCAGTCTTTCAGCTTGGCCATGTGCTGGAGATCTGGGTTTTACACAGAGCAATGTCTATCCAAATTGTGCGTGTCAAAATGAGATCAAGGTCCTTCAAAGATACTGCCTACTTAGAAATTCAGTGAGAGTCATGAAAGACCTCTGGTTTCTGTTGTTATATCTTGATGCCATTTAGTTTCTCCTCTTCAGCCCCAGCAATGTGCTGCTTTACAGCATATTGGCAAGAAAAAGGTGTGTCTCTTCAGGGGTTGAAACTTCATCCCATTTAAATCTGTTTTACTCCTCAAACATTTCTGTCCAGGAAAAAAGAAAAAAAAAAGTATCAAGAGAAAGATGATTTAGAAGCTAACAAAATATATTTTTATACATTATACATACATATATAATTATATATGTGTAAAGGCAAATAAATGTGTGCATAAATGCATACATATGAAATATCTTGACATTGACATTATATAAATATACCTATATGCATGTATGTGCACTACCATTTGAGGTTACTGTTGTTACTTTGGACCTTCTCTACAAGACTGAACAGTTTATTTTCTGCTTGTCTATGATAGGAATAATTTCAGGGCTTTCTCATGTTAGTTGAAACACCACAAACTATAGAGTTCCCCTGTTTAGGTTCTGTGGTCCAGATTGTTGTAATGCAAAGCATGAGATATTAATTGCAGTATTTCTTCTCAGAGCCCAAGGGTTTTGTGAGCTTGAGCACAGCCCACATCCTTTCATTGCTTCCTGAGCTGGGACGTGAGAAGGACAAGACGAACAGGGCACATTCAAGTCTTAGACAGGAAATGTGTAAAATAGAATTTGAGCAGAAAATGGCAATTTTCATCTAATTCTATAGCAAAGCTGTGTTCAGCAAATTGGCACAGTACTTCACTCAAAGAGAAAGACTGAAACCCTGACCACTTGTTATTAAAGATCCCTGTGATGGTTTTCACAAGAACAAGTGTGTGAATCTCGCCATCCTGGCCAGATTCCTGTGACTACGATTGTTTTGTGGCTGTCAAAATGACCTTCCTTCCAATTTTCAGTCTGTACAAGATTAGACCTAGTTCTGGTATCTAACACAAGTATTTCAAGCCTTGTTTCTTCTCTTTGCATTTTGGGTTTTCAACAGGAGTGAAGTAACTCCAGAATTTATATAATTAATTCAGTGGCTTGCAATATTTGAGAGAGAGTGAATTTCTCACTCATCCTCCATTTTCCCAGCTTGAAGCTGTGTTTTATTCTTCCCAGGGTGACTCATACCCCAATAGTCTTTTTTATTTCAAATTCACTGTCAATTTTTTGTGGGGTTTTTTGTTTGTTTGTTTTGAAGGAAATAACGTTGTGCATTTGAAAGAATGGGGAAAGCAGTACATTGCAAAGCTGTTGTGTGCTGTAGGAAACATGTATCTCTGCTAGAAACTGGAGAAATCAGGATCTTAGGATCTCTGATGGTAAAAGAGCAGCTCTGCCTGACTTTTGCTTTAGATTATGATTAGGAGTTTTGAGTGGCAAATGTCTCAAAGCCTATGATTCCTTACATATATCATTGTAAAATATATTCCCTTTAGGGAGAGTTCTACCTCTGCATCTTCTACAAAAAATAGTCTCCTCCAGAGAGCAATGGGCCTGCTGCCTGGACTCTGATCTCTTCAGCTTTCAGAAAGTAATTGTCATTACACCTAGTTAGTGCACAGTCATCATTGTGCCTGATGCTGCAGAAAGTGATTCAGCAGGTCAGATCCTTTCCTCTGGCTCCTTAGTGGATCAGAGCTGTTGAAGTAGGAGCTTCAAAGTTTGTTTTTTGGGGTTTTTTTTCCAATGAGAAGTTTAAACTTCAGCCCTTTGTGTTTTCCTTTCTTAAAGGATATGACACGTCTTTAAAAAGGCTGGTTATCCATCGCAGCCCCAGTTTTGAATCATAACTCAGAAGAACATCTAGGTCCATTAGTGTTTAGCTTTCCCTAAAATCATGTCATCCCCTTTTTAAGGTGAAAAAAACCTCCATCAGAATCAAAGAAACAAGAAGAACTGCAACCATATGATTTCCTGCCATAATTTCCATTGGAAGGCTGATCTAAAGTATCGACCTAAGTCTGTTCAAGACTTGTGACAATTTTCTTTTTTCTTTTTTCTTTTTTTTTTGTTGTCTTTTTATTAGACATCTTATCTGGGCATCTAGAAATTGCAGTATAAACCATGATTGCTCAGATACTACTTTGACTTACATTCCCGTTTCATAAGCAACAGCACATTATCTCTATTACCTATAGTGAACATTGTGTTCCTACAGTATGAAAGAGCAGCTTTTTAATCTCAAAATGGTGGGTTTTAGCAAGGGATAAAATGGTCCCAGAAGTTTAAAGCATAATGGAAGCTTTGGCTATGACTTATTCCGAGTAACTATACAAATATGTAAATAGCGTCATCCTGGGGAGAAAATTACATAATTCAGAACTTCATGTGAATAAAGGACTAACTAACTAACTAACTCCCATGGGAGTTAGGTCACTCCATTAATGGGGTTTCTTTTTTATAAAAGTCATTATATGAAGGTAAATAATTATTAATTTGGGTTTGAGTGTGAGAAGCAAGACAGTTCATCTCAGTCCCATTTCAACCACTCGTGTGATATTATATCTAAGATACCACAATAACAATTAATTCAATCTGTGGAGTGACCCCATGTATAAATATTAAAAATACATTTATTTGAACCAGAATACGGCTACTTATTTTCAACTTACATTTTTTTTCCTCTTGAATTGCAAATGTTAATGTGTCTGTCACCAATTTAATGGATTAATGGAGTATTTAGCATCCAGAATTTTCCAGGGCATTTGAGGAAGAGATTATCTGCTTTTATTAAGCTATCTTGATGTTCAATGCAAGCTACATACAAAATGCAAAATGGAGCCCAGGAGAAACATTATAGGTATTAGAGATACACCTAAATCCTCTAAGTCCCTTCTGTAATATCACTTCAGACATTGCTGAAGTGCAGAGCATTTATAAATCTCCAAATTTTATATCACATTTTATTAAGACTATTTCTTGAGAACCACTGAAATCTGTGAAAAGCTGGATCCTAGAAACTGAAAATTGTTAAATTAAAAAGACCAGACTGTTTATGCTCTGAATTATAAATATAGACAGTGAAGAGTGACATTTTTCATATTCTTTTAATTTTAATAACCCTAGGACAGTTAGTAAGTGAAAAATAGAGCGTGATTTTTATCTGCTGAGTGTCCTTTTAGTTTCACAGTGTGCAAATAGCTTTTGATGGGAAGATTTGGTGCTGTGAAGGAAGTAAGATAATGGAAGAATCTTTAAATTGCGTTATGTCACTCATGCTACTCTGCCAACATCAGCCATGAGCAAGGAGAGGATACTAAGCGGAAGATAACAACAAGAAAGAGAGTCTGTGGTGATTACCGCTTAATTCGATTAGTAGGTTAATTAAATCAAAGCATCAGGAGGAAAAATCGTTTGGCTTAAAAACGAATATAACTTCCATCCTTTATTTGATTTGTCGTAGGAAGGAATAAATGAAGTAATTTAATCACTGACATAAGAAAGTTTCAGTAATTCTTTCAGAAATAAGGAGACCTCAGATGTGAATGAGATAGTGGAAGAAAGCCCAGGGCACACCTGCTAACATGAAAGATGATGGCATGTAAGCATTGTGCTATTTAGAGATTGTTATTGACATTTGAACTACTATCATGGGCTGTCTGAGCTGTGATATGAACCCTCTGGTCATGTGGATAGCCAGATCAACTGTTTATTTCAGAATAAGCGATGAGAAAAGCCCCAGCAGAAAGAAGAGGATAGGCTTTGTTTCCTGTGATGTGCTTTATTCCTATTTATTTGTAGGCTATTGGGAATTGTCAGCAAAATTTTCACAGATTCCATCACTGAAGTGGCTGTTGGTATCTGTGAGACTGGGAGTTTCTATTTCTAAGTGGTTCACATACAAATATACTGATATGTAGCTGAAGCTAATGAGGTCTTTGCCATGAGAAACAGTTTAATAACCCCACATCATTGCATTCCTATGCTCTGACAAAGTTAAAATGACAACATGACTTCTTAAGACTTAGGGAAAGATTCTGTTTGCCTCTGTACCTTTTGTTCTTAGTTTTTAGTTCTCCACTTCTCATCACATCTGGAAATTTAGTACTGTGGTGAAAATACAGTGCTGTTAATTGGGATTTAATTTTTGATTCCACTGCTGTCTTGCTTTTCCATCTTTGTTTAAGCTTTTCCACCTTCTGTGGGATAATTCCACTTTAAAAACTGACACTGGCCTTCCCTTTCATCTATTCTTTCTCTTGTCTGTTGTGACTGTATGCTCTTTGGGGAAAATATTAGTTTTTCTCCAGGGCCTGCTGCAGCAGAACTTTGAACTGAACTGTACTCAAAGGCCATGGTAATGAACAGCCTGATTTTTCAATCTGCTCCTTACAGTGTACAGGAGCTAAATCTACATGGTAATAGAGATAGGATTGTAGGCATAATTAGTGAGGGTGCTGTGCATTAACTACCTCTATTAAGATCGTTAGTATGACAAAGTTCAGCTAACACTGTAACTTTGTTTTTAGTATTTCCTTGGCCCTCTTAACCAATGTGTAGTTGGGTTGCTACCATTTTTTCTTGCTTGTGAGCACTGAGCAAAAGGGCATTTATTTGTTTATTTGTTTGTTTATTTATTTGTGGCTAAAGGATGCTGAATAGAACTCTGACTCTTATTGTTAGCAGCAATCCAGGCTCCCAGCTGCAGAGATTTGGTGCAGCTTTCCTTAGTTGATTGAGCTACACTGGTCTAGGTGCCACAATAAAGGACACGGTATTTTCCTTACTTTTTTGGAGCTCATCTGGCTCAGAGCTCTAGATCAGCAGTTCCTCATCTCCTTTCTGTGCACAGGCTTCCGCCATGCCCTCCAGTAAACCACTTTATATCTCTGTACTTCAGTTCTTCATCTGTAAAATAACAATAATGGTACTGCTATAATTTGTAGAAGTTTGGTGTGAATAAATACGTGGAAGATGATGGCCCTCTCAGATACAGGAGGAATGGGAACTATGCTATTACCCGTGAAATAAAGAAATTAATACATATCAAAATAGACAGTCTTCATTGAGGTAGCTTCCTTTGGCCATTACACTGATAAACTTCTCAGATAATCTTAATATTTATACCAAAGTTATGAGCAAGTTTGAGTGTTTTGTTGTTTTTGTCTAAGCACTTTCACATGATTGGCAAGCATTAAAGATCTTTCTGGGGTGATGACTGAGTGCCTAAATAACAACTGCTATTTCAACCTTATTTCTTTGGCAAATAAGGAAATTTTTCTGTTGAAGTTTTAAGTGTCAAAACAATTTATTTTATTTTATTGTTTTGGCAAGGGAATGCACAAATACTGGCTTTGACAGCATTCCATGTAGCTTTGCCCCAGACCTCTGTGAAGCCTCAGATATCACCCTGTAGATTTAAGAGTGCTTGTGCCATACCTAGCAAAACAATTTGGTTTATTGCTGGTGTATATGCGTGAAGAACTGTTTGCCTATTAATCTGCTTGTTTCTTCCCTTTTATTTGTATATCCTTTAGAACCACTTCCTGTGAGCAGTGTTTCTATCTATGATTACAAACCATCTCCAGAAACAGGAGTGTTGTTTGAAATTCAGTACCCAGAGAAATACAATGTTTTTACCAGGGTAAATATAAGCTATTGGGAAGGAAAAGACTACCGAACAATGCTATACAAAGGTAGGAGGAAACTACTCCACTAAAACTTAATGCTAACTCTGCTGGAAACTTTTTAAACACTGGTCTTAGGTGTGATTTTGACATGTACTGGTTCTAATGATTTAAATTTCTGGTAGTGTGTCTGTTTATGTAAGTTTTATGTAATGAAGTAAGGGATGGGTCTTTGAATCGAGCTTTTGGTTCATTTTGGATTTAAACCTGCTTCCCATCCTAGTTATAGTGATGCTTCCTTTCTTTTGGATTTTAGAGGAAGAGTGGGTGGTCTGGACTTTAAGCAGTTCTAAAATCCATCTGGGAAGGGATCCCCAATTTCTTCTACTTCCAAATAAGTGTGTAAACTAAACAAAAAAAAAACTTCCCACCATATTTTTTTTCTTCCCTGCTGCTATACTATGCAAAACGAAAGGAAAGAAAACCAAAACTCAGTAGGAAGGACAGAGATACAATTTTGCTTTCTAGATGTGCTTGTTGAAGTCCCTGGATGACTGACATTCCATGTCAGTTGAAGGCATTAAAAAAGTTCTCGGTTTCTTTCATCTGACCAAGGTCTGCTCTTGGTGAATAGCTGATTGGAGCTGATTGAATGGGAAACCCATTCAATATACCTGATTCCTGGTGAAAGATTTTAAGCTGGTAGTTTTGTTATCTCACCATACAGTGACACAGTGCTAAGTGTACTATGCTCTATAGTATTGTATATTACTGTAGCATTCAGTATGGTCCCTGAGCTAATAAACCCTGCTGCATATTATAAATTTCAAGTTTCTTAAAATAATTTAATCAAAGGCAATAAATCTAACAATCTAGACAGTCAGTCTAAATAATACAAACAACGTAAACAACTAATCTAACCATCTAAACAATCTAACAAGAGCAAATTCTGCTTTCTTTTTTATTTGTTAATGTCTGAACTCCCTGTTGCCCTGCAGTATGGCTTAAGCATAGCACTTGAGAATGGGCCTGTCCTGTGGAAAGTAACCTAAGAGGTGAGAAAGGCACCTGCATACTGTGTAGGCCCTGAAATCCCAACGATTTGATATCGCATGATGGCAGTAAAAGGCCTTTGAGCAATCCCGTAGGTGTTAGATTGAATCTTAGACACTGAACTAAGGCTTCCAAAGTAGAAATGTGTTCACTGTAAGCTCTCTTTAAAGTCAGCAGAGGGAGATACACACCTCCAGAAGGAGGTCAGAGAATTTTGGAGTCTCTTTGCTTCAATACAGAGTGGTGCTAGAAATCACATTTTCAATGCCGTGAAGTGCCAGAAGTTAGGAAGGATGATGCTGGATCATAGCATGAGATACAGGTGACTTCTTCTCAGAGAACAAAAGGGATACGTGTGGCAATTTTTTTCTTCTAAAGCTAGCACATAGTTCCCAGGGCTGTAATGCTGCATCTGTGGCTAAATAAAAAAGCCAGCCAGAATGAAGAGATTCAGTGTTCAGCTTGCAGACTCCTTCCCGTAGCCAAATATCCGTGAGCAACTTCAGCCCGCGTGTGTACTGGTGGTGGATGTGAACTCAGCTCTCAGTACTGCCAGTTGCTGGTGGATTGGCCCTTTGAGTATCTGCCCCCAATGTTTTGCCTCTGTCAGCAAAAGAGCAAGAAGGCTTTTACGTGCAGCCGTGAAAGGTCTGCAGAAACTGTCAGATACTCTTTGAGAAGTTCAGTGTTACATGGAACAGGTTGCCAGATTCAGTTCCCTTTCCTGTGAAAAGTAGTATGTGTTTCTTGTGCCTGGGATTTGGTTTTTTTTTTTGTTGTTTTTGCAAAGTGGCTTTGACAGCCAGGAAAAATGTTGGCAAACTGAATTATTAGAATTTCATGTCTCAGACCAGGCTGAGAAATGTTTTAAATATCTGAAACACTGCCAGTTCAGCATATGCAGTTGCATTAAAGTGAAAATTCGATACATTTTCCTCTTTCTTTTCTTTTTTTTTTTTTTAAACCTTCTGCAGATTTCTTTAAAGGTAAAACAGTTTTCAATCACTGGCTACCAGGTATATGCTACAGCAACATCACATTTCAGTTGGTATCAGAAGCAACCTTCAACAAAAGCACACTAGTGGAATACAGCGGGGTCCAGCATGAGCCCAAACAGCACAGAACAGGTGAATAAAATTCCTATATACCATTTGCTCTAAGTCTGTATGGCTGCTTGCTTATCTGCTGTGGGGAAGAGATTAATCCCACAGAAAGGAGGGTCTATGTGTGACCAGTCCTGGGAGCTACTCCTGGCCAAGAGCATGGGAGGGAGGATGCTGTGGATAGAACCTAGGGTTCTGTGTACAATACAGTGCAAAGAGAAATTTTCAGGAGTATTTCTGTCATAAAGTTTACTTTTTAGAAAATAAATTCTGCTTCATACAAAATATCCTAGGTCTTGTGCTAGGAATTAATTTTTAAGCGACAGGAATAGCTGCACTGATCATGCTATCTATCTATATTGGTCTGTCTCCTTGCGCAGTGAATCATAACTAAACTGTTGGAGAAGTCCTTCCTCATTGTGCAGTCTTCTGTCATGGAGAAGAATGTCATAATCGCCCTACTTGGCAGCCAGCTTAAGCCCTGAAGCATGAACTTTTAATTTTCAAGACAGAAATGTTGCAAAGACTGAAAATTGCATTTGTTCAGGGTCCAGAACTAATTTAATTTAGTCCTGGGACAGTGCCCAAAACTTTTCTGTTGGACCTCAGACATTTTCCAGGGTCCAAAGTGAAATGAACCAGTGATAAAATAAAAAATCTATATCATTAGATGAATATATTGATGTTGTTCCATTGTCTTGGACAGAGCAAAGCCAACTGATGCCAGCTGGGTTCTGTCATGAGGATCCTAAATATAGTTACTGAGATACTGAACCATAAGAATGTAACCAGCAGGATTGCATTTTTCTTTTGTTTTGCCCCTCCCATCCTTCATTCTTCACACAAACTGCAAGGAGATTGTGGTGTCTCGTTTTGTATTAGTTGCCATGGCTGGGACAGGGGAAGTGAACAAATTGGTTTGTTGTAAGGTGCCAGCTTGAAAGGTGCCAGTCAAAATTGTTTGCAGAGGCTACTCAATGCATGTAAGGGCAGACAGACAAGCAATTACAGAGAGGCAGACAAAATGCTGTGTGTTCACCTCCTGGCATAAGTTGAAGTAACTTCTTTGTGTGCCAGAATCTTGTTTTCTGGAGACCCGAATCTTAAGATCAAGCTTTCACAAATATTAAAATTTAAACTGATGTTTAATGTTTGTGAAAAGGTGGCTGCTGAAAACGTATGAAAGGCCCTACATGAAGGTCATACTTTAAAAATATGAGCCATATATTAGTTTTACATGTTTCTCAATTCATTTCTATAGACGTATTTTTTTCCCATGATCAAGATCTTTCTGGAAGACACAATAAAATTAATTAAGATCCACTCTTACAAATTCCCACTTGAGTAGCTGAGTTGCTATTATACCACTGAAGTCTGATTTTTTGTGACTTCACATCTACTGTCTGATAATCTTGAATTGTGATTCTTCTGTGAATTTACACTCATGATGATCCCACTAGAATCACTTCTGCTATAAGTATATGTAAGAGAAGGAGAATCTTAATAAGAACAAGTAATTTCAAAATATCCCTAGATGCATTGTTTCTCTGCAAACGATACTTCTCTGGGTAATTAATACATCGTATAAGTGCATAGAACATACCTATTAAAAGACTAACCCTTGCTTCTCTTTTAGTTCCTTACCCACCTCGAAACATTTCTGTTCAGATTGTACCAATCAACAGAAACAATTGGGACGAGCACAGTGGGAATTTTGCAGAGGAATCATTCATGGGACCACAAGAAATCATAAGAAAAGAAAAGCTTAGCCATTTTTCTGACAACCCACCTGAAATTCCAGCAGTGAACATATCTGCAGCCTGGCCAGGTTACCACTATAACAGCACTGAGTATGAAACCACATCACAACCATCCTGGTGGTCTAATGAAGCTGCGTCATCAGAGGGTGAAGAGGAGTTTGTCAATGCAGTTTCCAGTGATTATGAGGCCAATGAAGTCAACACATCTAGAAAACTCATGCCAGAGCCCTCTTCCTTCCTTCCCGTACAAATGGTGCTGACCTGGTTACCACCAAAGCCACCTACTGCATTTGATGGTTTCCATATCAATATTGAAAGAGAAGGTAAAACAGAGCCTTACACCCTTTTCATACCTCTTGTCTGCAATTTCACTGGTGGACTGTCTCCTCTACAAATCACTAATTACCTAATACTGTGCTTCTAAGGGATTTCTTACTTCTCATGCATTTCTTGAGAAGTTTATTGCAATGAATATGATCTAGTTCTGGCTGGGCATCATAAAAATAAAGGAGGAGGGGTAAATCACAGTTTGCAATTCTCTCTTGTTAGACAAGATTTATACGGTTGTACATACTGCCTCACTGTTTACAATGCAGTTATCGTAAATCCATTCTGGTATCAGAGAAAGGAGAAATGAGCTGATAGGTATTTGAGACAAAGAAGGTACCATGTATACCATTATACCATGTAGTTTTGTCTGCCACTGAGAAAGGTTTTCAGGGGGACTTCAACTGGAAGGGGCACAGAGAAAAGATAGTCTACCTTCAGATAAACAGTTGTCTCAGAGTACAGCTACCAAACATGTTTCTTAGGCTGCAAGGAGGCTGTAGTGGAGAATGTGGAGACTTTTCAAGTGATGGAGCTGCAAGAAAATCACCATGTTCCTAAAAGAATTTCTGTTTTAAAATCTGTCTTACCCAAATTAATTTTATCTTCTGACAAGCAGTTTTTGTAAGCCTTTCCACAGTGAAGGCAAATGCTATGTTTTGCAGAGTAAGAATGCAATACGTAGAAAATCAGAAGCTCCTTTTCTTCCAGGCCAGGCTGTTTTTCACTTGCATGGTCATGGAAATCCTATTTTATCATCCTTTCTATGAAATGAAGATTTGGCCTGGGTTCATTGTTCCTCTACACCTATACTGCAGCCTTGGTCATTAATTACTCTTACTCTGATGGCAAGAAATAAAACTACCCACATAAATCCAGTCCTTTTGGGTACCTTTTAATTCCACAGCAGAAACACTATTACCATTTCTGATATAAATAATTTTTGCAGTGACTGGAGCCTTTCAAATGTCAATTAATCCACACTTTTTCCCCCCCCAATTTAGAAAACTCCACGGAATTTTTGACAGTAAGTGAGGACACTCACAAGTTTGTTGCTGAACTGAAAGAACCAGGAAAATATAAGTTGTCTGTAACAACATTTAGCTCCTCTGGCTCTTGTGAAGTTCGGGGAAGTCAATCAGCAAAAACACTTAGCTTTTACATCAGTAAGTATCTCAACAAATCTGTCTTTTTCTCCCAGACCAATATAACTGGAATGTACTGAATATGACTGCTGTGGTCATTCTTCTGGAATTCCCTGTGTCAGAGAAGGAAATATATTGCAAATATGCTATATATTGTATCTTGCCTGGATGGGCCTTCATCATGCTGTCTTGGCAGAGCCAAGAAATGAGAGGAGATGAGGTATTTGATAGGGTCATTGCTCAGTGTTCAGAAGTGGCTCGCTGAAACAGGTTCCCCTCTTGCATCTTTTGAAGATAGGATTTAATTCCAAGAATTAAATTGGTGGTTATAGACATTCTTGAAAATGCTTACTTCCTTACTCCTGGAGGCTGTGTCTACTGAGTTATGGATGAAGGGCATCTTGGGCTGAGAGTGGAAACTGCGCAATTAAACACTGAACTATGAAATTATATGGTCTGTGTGAGATCATGGGGCAAATTACAGTAGATTAAATAGTTCAGCCTACTAAATTCAGAGGAGAAAAAGTAATTTATTATTTCCCAGTAGAATCCCAGAGTTCTTTAACTGATGTTACAGTAAAAGACAAAGAAGTAATATACTACTGTATAAACTAATAACACGACTGACAATTAGACCAGCAAGTGAGACAGGTGTTGGTGAATTCAGATTATTCTGAAAAATATTCAGAATATTATCCTTTTGATGGCTGTGGTCACCTTTGTACCTTTTTCTAAAAAAGAAAAGAGATACAGCCTACAAAATGCCCATACAATGAGAACAGAGGAGTACTTGCAAGCACTACGCAATTCTGTGTGGGGAAGGATAATATCTCCCCCAAATCATGAATGCTACAACAAGACACAGTAGCTAACGCTTGCAGGACTATTTGTGTTAAAATGGAATGTACTCGAGTACTTAAGAACATTTCTAACAAAAATTATCTTTAATATCTCATAACATTTACAAATACTAACCATTTAGACTTAAACTAATCATAATGTTTGGCTGCATGTAACTGAATTCCACTATCGCTCCTATGGTTTTAACAACTTTATAGTTGGAAGAAACAGCATGTGGAAAACAAAGAGAAAAGAAGAAAGAACACATGAGATAAAGGGTCTCTGCTGTTGTAATTTCACTGTCTTCTGGTTTTCTTTACAAATAGTTATTATCTTCATTATATGGAAAGTATTATAGTATTTAGAAGTATACAAGTATGTAAAATAAATTGTGTAGCATTGCTATTAGTACCAAATGTTATTCCATTTTACAAAGTGTGACTTATTTCCATTAAGTAATATGGAAAGCAGTGAAGTGTACTAACTGGGAACAGAGACCTGAGAGAAAGGAGAAAATGTTAATCTGAAGTGTAAGTGTATGGATTGCTAGATTAGGGATGAATTTTAATCTCATTTGATATAAAATATTAAATGTCACAGGAATATAAAGAGTATTTTAATTTACATGTAACATAGGAGAATGTTTTGAGGTTTGGGTTTTGTCCATTAATTTCGCAGCCTTTTAGAACCATTTGAGGATTCTTGGCAGTTACCTTATTCATTCTGAAAAACACAAGATCCTTAGTATTTCAGACAGATTTTGTATATATTTCTAGTAGCATGCCAAATCTGAGATGTGCATAAGTACTCCAAAGGTGAAATTGCTTTTCCATTCCTCTTTGAGTCTGATCAAGTCAGCTTTTTTTTGGGGTCATGACATGAGGTAGCTCAGTTCCTTTAATGTGGATGTTGAAAAATGTTGTGAATTGTAAGAGCTACACATACATCTGGTGGCTCCAGAGATTAATCTTATGATCCAATTCCTCTTTTTACCTGAGTAGGTGTGCGTCTGCTGTCATGAATAAATTTTACTCACAGCTTCCACCTTATCTCATACTTGCAGCCTTCAGTCAGTGAATGATACTGTCAATATACTAGCTTCTATTTCACAACATTTTTGTTGCACACAGATAACAACAGTCTGAACTATCAAATCTTACAGGCTGATCTGATACCAAATTATGGCTCTGGCATTTGTTTTATTTTCTCAATAAATCAAAAGTACCTTTAGAATGACATGGAAGTCAAGGAGAGAGCTGTCACAAGCATCACTGAAAAGTGATGAGAAAAGCCAACAATTTTAATGAAATCTGAATTTTTGACCAAATCTAGCTGAAGTTATTTTTCAATGAGTTATTTTATCTATATTTAATCCTGTGTTCTCTGCTAAGTTCTTCAGAAAGTCTGATGGAGAATCACATTCTTCACTGTGGTAGCTGCTGTGAACTTGATTGTCAGGCTTCAAGATTCTAGAACACTTGGAGGGTATTTTAGTGTATAGAGAAGTGAAAAATGTGCTTGTTCTTCAATATTTTTCAATGTTCTTAACATTATTGGATATCACCACTTTTAACAACTCCCTTGGAGCAAATCTGATATTGATTGATGGGTGGTTTCTGGTAAGCAATAGGGAACGTTTCCATCTGAATTTTCAAACAGGGATATTTTCTCTCTGTGGTGGAAGCCCCATCCCTGGAAACGCTGAAGGTCAGGTTGGACAGGGCTCTGAGCAACCTGATCTAGTTGCACATGTCCCTGCTTACTGCAGGGGGATTGGACTTGATGACCTTTAAAGGCCCCTTCCAATCCAAGCCATTCTATGATTCCATGATTCTAGGTGAAATAACATAGGACACAGGCTGTTTCCCAGAGGCTGCCATCTCCTCTGCCTGAGGGCTGTGGAGATGAACAGCTGTCAGTCCACCCTATTTCTCTAGTAGTAAATAATCCTGTGAAAGACAAATGTTTTAATATAAGTGCCTCAAGTGCATAGTGTGGCTTGCTCACATGTGCTTTTGGGACATGTGCCAGGTCCCACAGGTGAATGGATAGAGGAGCTCACTGAAAAGCCTCAGCATGTGACTGTGACGGTGCTAAGCTCCACAACTGCCCTGACATCCTGGACAGCATCGCAAGAGGGCGCCGGCAACAGCACCATTGTGTCTGTGGTCTCCCTGACCTGTCAGAAGCAAAAGGAAAGTCAAAGGCTTGAAAAACACTACTGCAATGAGGTAAGGGGTAGAAGTTGGAGCCGTATCAAATATAGGAAAAAATGGCTATCCACCCTATGGCTTTGGGATTGTCGTGCCCAAGCATTGTATCAGGCTCAGGACTGCAGATCACAGCAGTAGGTGTGTAGAAGATTCCCTTCTGCAATCTAAATGGACATGGCTGATGGAGAGTGGAGAGAAGTGCATAGCATTTAGGAATGAAAGTATGCAGTTAACCAGATTAGTATGAAAATTATATTTCTGTTGGAGTGGCTGGGGCCAATCCTTTGTTCAAGACTGAGAGTTATGTTGAGCCCTTTGAGACATTTTTGTGGCAGTAGGCAAAATGGTGCCATATCATAGTTACACTTAGGTTTATGCATTAATCCATTTGTATCAAGCAAAGTGCTCACATGCATGATTATCACCAAACTTGCATAAATTCTTTCTACATGTGAGTACAGCACCTGACTAAACTTTGTGGAAGTTTAAAGGTTATCAGAAGTCAGCTTTTCTCTTAATACATAAAAAAAAATGTCAGCACTGGGAAGTAAATAATGTTACAGACTGTGTTTTGGATGGACAACAATTCTTTAGAGCTGCTGTATGGAACATATTTATAATGATCAAGGCTCCTGAACCCCAAAATGTGACATTTTCCTGTTACTTGAAACCCTTAGTGAGTGCATCCCCACTGTGGCAATCATGGATCAATGGCATGTGGTTTCAATTAGAAAGAGGTTTTAGCCCACATCTCAGTTACCACACTAAGATGCTGGTAAGGCTGTTTTCTGGGAAGTGCCATAACTTCTGTCCCACTCCCTGAATGTGTGTGATGGAGAAGCCCACAAAGGCCCACAGTGCTGCCCTGTCGCACTTTCAGCTTGCCCTTGGAAATGGAAGGAGGTTGCTAACATGCCAAGTAAAAACTTCATCTCCTTCAACTTTGTGATTAGCCCTGCAAGTTAGTTAATACAGGGAGCCTGCATCCTTTGAAAATGTCTTTTAAAATTAATCTTTGTCAAAATATTTTTAGTTTTATTCCAAGATTGTCCATGAACTTAAATATTTGGAAGTGTCTTTAGATGACAATTAGATAATTACTTTTCAGAATCAGCTTGTAATCTCATTTTCCTTGAATTTATTAGAAGTGCAGTTATTACAGCAGGAAATAAAACAAACAGTACACAATTGTTAACCACAGATAGCAAGTGTATACATATATGATTAAAACAAATAATAAAAGATTAATCTACAAACTCAAAACAAAGTACCTAAAGCTAATCTGTGAGTAAACAAGGTATCTGTAAAGTAAATGTGTGTTTGTTGCAACTAGGTAGAAGGGTCTAATTTATTTTTGTCATTACAAATATTCATCCCACCTCTAATCAAATTTTGTCAGCTGGAATTCATACCTGGAATTATTAGTGTCTGTTGGTTTGAATTCTCCTTGACAAGCTGAAAAGGGCAAAATGCAGTGCAGAGTTCTACCCATTTCTACCATTGTACATAATTTAAAAGTTACTTAACTTTCCAAAGCAGCTGTCAAATACAAATTCCCTTCCTCACTATATCTGTGCTGGCCCTGATGTGGTCACATGCAGTAAAACACCAGTGCAAAGGTGGCTGCAATACAGACTTTGGAAAGGTTACAAAGAAATTATTAGTAGGAGATATCAGTCTGCAGTTCTAGAAGGGATGCATGAAGTCCTCTCCTCAAAGTTGCTCTGAACATTTGCTTTTAGCTGGCTCTTCAGGAGATAAGACTTGCCGTATTGAATCAGACCAAGAGTCACCTGGTCAGTCATTTTACCTCAAGCTCTGGTGAGCCACAGCAGAAATTTTAATGCTGGTCTTTCAAACTGAAAAGAAGAATCATGAAGTTCTTTAGTCAGCTTTTGTAGTTCTGTGCAGAAGAGGTTAAAGAGGGTAATTCCTCTCTGATTTCACCATGCAGTCATTTAACGTTTGCATCGAGAAGACAGCTTTTCCGTAACACTGCCTTTAGCTCACATAACTACAGATGGATCAGATAGCCAATGAAAAACCTCAGGCTTTTAATGGCTGTCTAAATACTCCAACCTGAATAATATCACCTGAATATGAATAATATAGCCTGAATATTTCAATAAACTTTGACGGTAGGAGAGAGTGGGTCTGCAGTGTGAAGGCTGACCTTACACAGAAAGGCAAGTGGGATTCTGAGTCAGCCCTGGCCACTTTAATAGTTTTGTCATTTGGGGCTTGGTGAGTGGAGGTGTAGCTGCCGATGCGTGTGTCTTCATAATCATGCCTTTTGTAACTGTAGTAGTTAATGTACACTCTCAGTCTTCTTTTAGTTAACCAAGTAAATATCTGATGTTTTCCCCTCCTATTAGGTGAATTCAAGCAGCAACCTCATTGAAAATCTTGTTCCTGGTGCCCAGTACCAAGTTGTGGTTTACTTACGGAAAGGACCGTTGGTTGGACCACCTTCTGATCCTGTTACATTTTCCATTGGTATCCCCTGCATCTACTGTTTAATATGTGTTTTGTTTTATTTTTAAACATGTCTAGTGTGTTCATTAAGCCCTGGAGCACACAAAGAAGTACAAAGTTGTCATGTTGGTTATTTCAAATGTAAGGAAGACTTACTAAGAATGTTTTTCTTGCATTGTATAGCTCATTACTGAGGTAGGGAAAATACTCCTTCAGAGGAAGACAGGAAGTTCACATTTGAAGGTTAAGTTATTACCAAACCTAACTAGAGAGCAGTTGGGGGCAGGATTCACACACAGAGGGCCATGTGGAAAGAACCATCTTCATCCTTGGATCCCTGAATGTATGTTTGCCTCTAGCAGTGCTCATGATCTATGTCATTTAGGATGGGAGTCACCTCAATTAGGTGTAGCCAGCCTGAGCTGCAGTTGGTCTGTGATGCCTGGAGAGATAGGGGCATTTCTCCGAAGTGATTAACTCCCACTACCACATGAAGTATGTGGGATTGCTCTTCAGGCATTTGTTGCAAATGTGCTTTTTGAAGTGTGTGGTGTGGCCACAGTGCTGAGAGTCAGGAGAGCCAGCCTATCCTAGCATTCTGTGTGATCATCACCAGCTTCTGTTGTGTATGCTTTGATTTGCCTTAGTATAATGGTGATCATTATATTCTCTGCTCTGCGATTTGAAGATAAGAACACTCTAAGACCAAAGAGTATAATTTTAAAGAATGTGGTTTTATGGTGAGCAGGCAGAGCTGCTGCCCCATGCCTGTCATTCAGGATTCCACCAGGTTCTTAAATAGTCACTTAGGATAGAATTCAGTGTATTTTAGTTTCAGTAACATTTATTTTGTTAAGATTACCACTTTAACAAAATGCATTAAGAGAAAGGGCAAAGAGAAAGATTCAGTGCATAGAGTTACATTTGCAGAGAAATATTTAACCTGAGTCACCCAGCTTATCCATTTGACAAATAGTCTGGCCCTGTGGGAGAGAAGTGGCTGAAAGCTAGAGATCTTCAGTATTTTTTGTTCTGCTTCTTCTGTGTGATGTAGGGAAGAAAGTTAAGTGAAAAACCCCCAAAGTTAACCTGTTAAGAACTGAATCCTTAAATTAATGCAAATATGTGGACTAGTGAATATAGTGAGAGACTTTTCATTCTAGGCAATCTCCTTATATAATTTCATAAAATGGGTCTGAATAAAAATTTGTTAAGATATTATGGTATACTTCAGTAAAGGAAAAATATTAAGTAAAAAATATAAATAGGTTATTATTAAAATATCTGTAATTGGGCAATTTTTACAAATACTTGGGTTTTTTTCTCACTGCAGTTAGTTCTGAAATCTACAAAATTATCTTTTCACTTGAGAAAATAAAATAATATATTCCCAAAGCAAATAAGTTAATACATTTTCTCGACTTTTGTGTGGATTCACAACCATAAAATGTTCTTACAAAACTCAAAATGACAATCAGTTTCTAAACAAGACATCTCATAGGTTTCTTTTTATAAAGGGGATGTTTTTATGGAGTAAACCAGCAGTTGTATGACTTTTCATAACAGGGTATTTAATTTTATATTAAAGTAATAGAACTGCAAACTAAACTGGTCTGTGAAATTGTCAGTGCTGGTTAATGATAAATGGAACTCAGATAATATAAAATACACTTTAAAAAGTATTCCGTTCTCCCCATGTTTTTCCTAAGTCCCACTTTCATTGGGTGCATATGAATAGTTCAGAGAAAGCGAAGAAAAGATGTGGTAAGTGATTTATGAAAGGAAAGGCAAACATGTGCTAACATGGGCTGAAGTAATCTGGGTGCTGGTCTCGGCTCTGACCCAGTGTGCAATAGGCTGGGGCACTTCAACCCTTGTGATTGTTAGCAAAGTATTTATTTAGGTAGCCTTAGTTGAGTCATGAAGAGTAATTGCTTTCCAGACAAGTAAAGGTTGCAGAAGTTGACCCTTATGTGACATTTTTCATTTGACTTCTCTTTCTCAGTGTTGTCATCTGTGAGGCAAGAAGAGCAATGCATGACAGCAGCTTTAGGTTCCCCAGGGAAGGAGGGACAGACATAAAACCTGTTATTTCTCATAGCCTTCTTATTCCAAAGTGCTATGGCTTTTGATGCTTTTGGTTTTGAGTAATTTGAAATTTCACCTAAACAGCCTGATTTTCAAAGTAGAATGGAAAAATCAAGCCCTGTCCTTTTATTTCAAGCTAAGCAGCCAACACCAAGTAGCCTCTAGTAATTTCTGAAAAACTATCCATAACAAACTGGAGAACAAATGCTGAAAAAATGGTATTCCACTGCTTGTGACAAGGAAGCTGTTGGGAATTAGTCAGGAGCAAACTAGAAATAGGTAGAACTTGGTTAAGGAAAGGCATTGTTTTAAAAGAAAATGGAACTGATAAATGCACTGCTAACCACAGTTTCTGGTTTTTAGTGCCCACTGGAATAAAGGATCTGACGCTTTACCCTTTGGGACCTACTGCTGTGGTTTTGAGCTGGAATAGACCTTTCCTTGGGGTGTTCAGGAAATATGTCGTAGAAATGTTTTACTTCAACCCGTCAACAATGACCTCTGAATGGACAACCTACTATGAAATAGCGGCAACCGTCTCCTTAACTTCCTCTGTGGTAAAGTGACCATTACTGACTATTGTTTTCCCATATCTGCATAGTCCAGGCACCCTGTGACCTTTCTTTGTCCAGCATTTCCCCCATGAATATGCATATACATCTTTGAGCCTGGCACATTTTTCCAGGCAAAACAGAGAAGATGGCCAGGATGCTAGAGGCATTTTCTATTTTAAAGTAAGGGAATGCCAGCTTGAACCATGCTAAATTTTAAGCAGAGTGATGAGATACGATATGAGCCTCTTTTTTTTGTTGACAAAGGGGCACATTCAGCGAGTCCAGAGGCAGCTTCAGTTTGTGGGTCAGTTTGTCAGTCAAGTCTCTAAAAAATTCCACCGTCTCCTCAGGGGGAGTAGTTCAGAGGCTTATCTACATAATTAATATTGATAATATGGATTTGGGGCGTGCGGGCTAGTCTTGCTGTGTGCCGTCTGGAAGGCTGAGCTGCAGAGATGGTCTGGTGAAAATAGCCTTTGTGTTCTGAAGCCATAAAGACTTACACCAGAATTTCAACTAGGTGAAGACTGATCTCTAGAAGAACTTACACACATGCATCTTTGCGAGATTGGATATTCAGCAGAAAAAAAGTGAAATTTTTCTATTTCTTTCTGTATGTTCCTGGAGGTGAATAGGTTTTATTCAGACTTTGTTTTTGCAGAAGACAGCAAGCAATTTTAGCTTAAATTAGTTGTTCAGAAAGTTATGAGTATGCAAAAAGGGTAGCAATAACTTTTGCTGCTTGTGATAGCCGTAGTAATTTATTGTAACTGATTTGCATAATGCCATTTGTGGAGTCATTTTGGCTATAGCAGCTTAACTGTAATTGGGTATGTGACTGTAAATCTAGCACATAAATCTCCAGGGAAATTAAAAACAAAAATAACTCACCAAATGAGTAATTAATATCTTGTAATCATGACTCAGCACAATTAGATTAATACCTGAGTGATCCGAGTCATCTTAGGAGTAATGCCATCTTCCAGAGCTAATGTGGTTCATTAGAAGATGAGCTGATATTGTCCCTTACTGCTGCAAATCCTGCTCAGGGAAGCCAAATTGGAATTCCTTTGTCTGAATTTCAGCCTGAAGTGCTACAGTCCTATATTACAGCTAAAATGAGCATTTCATAAAGAATCATTTAAAGAGTAAGCCTGAATTAGAGGAAGAGCGTCTTCCTGTTCTTCTGTCATGGCATTTAATATGTGGGTAGGTATTGGTGAATCTGGTGAATTGTTTGGTCTTTCTAGTAGTGGTCCAGAATCCTACCGTGTCCAACAAATGTCCCTATGGTCTAGTGACACCTGTGTGAGTGGTGTATTCTGGAACAACAGTGTCAAGCCCAGTAAAGAGGCAGGGGAATAAAAAATCAAGCTATTCGACAGCTTAGATAAAAAATTATTTCCTGAAGGTTTATCATGCGGTGAGAACTTTTGCAATTGTGTTTGCTCTTTCACTCTGCTTTGAAAATGTTGTGCTCTGGATCTTATTTTAAAATCGTCAAAATAATGTTGGTATCCTCAATATTACACCAGGGTCATACCAGATGAAGTCCAAGCAGCTTCAAGGTTTTGGTGTTGATTGGAAATAACTTTTTCTAAAAAGCATAAAGAGAATGGTTCACAAACCCTATATTTGGATTGCCTTGTAGTTTCTGGGGAAAAAAAGGCCACTGCAAACAGCACAGATCTCTAAAAAAAAGCAATTTCTACTTTGCTGGAAAGTTTCATTATTTCCAGTTTGCTTTCATTTTGTTTTTTTTTAAATATCATAAGGCTTTTCATTTAAACATAAATTTAATATATGAAGTGTTATGTGCTGTCATTGGAAGTGTTAGAATTGTAACTTAAATATTACATTTGCTATTGCAATGTAAAGTACATTGCATTTTATACTTCATTTATATCTCATTTGTATTTATATGTATGATTTATGTCTCATTTGTAAGTCATCTATGTTTCATATTTCATGTATAATAAATGATAATACAAAGTGAAATACTCTTTGAAAAATGGGGAAAAAAATGTCCTTTGAAGCAACAATATCTGAATCCAAAACATTGTTTCTAATTTATCCTTAAAACCTATTTAATCAAAATAGAAAAGGCCACGCTTTCTAATTAAACATTCCACCTTCATTAGATCACAATTTTGTGATGGAAGATTGCTCTGCGGGAATTACTCTTGCTGCCCTGGAAATCAGTGAGAGGTTCCTGTGCTGGGTTGGACATGGGGCCATATGTGCATGGACAACCAGCAGCACCATCACAACCATGTTTTTAATGAATTGAAATCACAAAGTACAGATATTTCCACTGGAGCAAGTACTGGGAGCTCAGTAAAATGATTACAGGTGTGGGCACTAGGTTTGTAAATACTGTCACGTTTTGTAAGTCACACCCTCATGCTGGTGAATTTTCTCCTGAGCTGTTATATGTCTTTTGTCATTTTACAGAGAATAGCTAACCTGCTGCCTGCTTGGTATTACAATTTCCGGGTCACCATGGTGACTTGGGGGAACCCAGAGCTGAGCTGCTGTGACAGCTCCACCATCAGCTTCATAACAGGTAAGCAGCAGCCTGAAAAGACTGTGGAAATGTTCCCAGGAGATGAGGTGCTAGAAAAGCCTTATTTGGATGTTGTGTGTCTGGATCTGTGCCTGCAGATACTGGCAAGTTGTGATATCTAACAGCTACATTTTATGTCATGGTTTTTTTAAGGAAAGCTCCAAGGACTGCTTTAAATTAATTTGTTTAATTTTCCTATGCAAAGCACAATGTTTGATTACTCTGTTCTAGTCCTCTACCAGCTGGATGCAGGGCTCCAAAGAGGGCCAGTGATCCTTCTTTGCTTTTATGACAGTATATGTTTTAGAGATTCTTATGTTAGCTAATATTATGAAACATTTTTCCATATATTTTTAATGATTCCAAATACTTTTTCGTCCTCTTTCCCCTCCCAGTAATGCACCAGTCAGACCATGACTGAACCTCAGCTGACATGAAGTAGAGTTCTGCACTGTTAGGCAGACCAAGGCAGGTCGTATGCTTGGTAGCTTTTTTGCTTGTACACAGTCAGGACAGAAAGGTGATCAAGGTATTGCACCTGCACTGGACAGACTGGCCTTGGGAAACTCTGTGGTGCTGGCAACTCATTTGTGATCCATATTCTCAGCTGCAGGAAATTGATATAACCATGTGGACTGCCCTCTTCCAGTTGGGTCCAGCTTTGTGATTAACACACTCTGTTGCCTCTTGTCAGATATTTTGGGTTTGAATTGTCAGTGTGTCAAACAGATTAGCTAGAGAAGGAACAGCACACCAGAGCTCCTGTTAGCAGCTTGCCACATGTTCTTAGCATCCAGAATGGTTAAGTCAAATCTCCCTATGGAATCATTTTGTCTTCATGCCCTGCTGTCTAGTTCACCTTGCAGAAGGTGATTGAAAGCAGTAAATAATTGAGATAGACTTTGAGAGGAAATAAATTATGACTTGCTCTTTTCCAGCTGTAGAAATCAAATTATGAGGAAAATCAGCCTGTAAGGTCCCAGACACTCCCTCCAAAGCAGATAATAGCCTACTCCCGGGTTTTCTTTTAGACGAGAGGCTAAAAGGATGCAAAATGAGGAAGGAATAGAGTAAGACACATTTGCGGTGTCGATTAATATATTGCATGTGCTTGACAGAGCCACAATAGAAAAGTATCTGTGTGTTAGGTCCTAGCTCCACTGAAGTCAGCAGAAACCCTCCTGATCCAACCTATCTGATCCCAAGCTACACTGCTGACAAATTCTGACACTTCTCCGGTTTTTCTCAAACACACAGCACCCACTGGGGCCCTGTGAAGCGTCTTCAGGGATATTCATTGTCCTTTGGTATCAATCAGCTTTTCCGTAGCACTATAAGGAAGCAATTTTCCAGCTTATTGCTTGCTGTATGAGGGGAGAAATGTCTTTTCCAACTGATTTGGGTACCAGGTTCAGCATTTTAGAGTGGAAATGTTCCAGTGGGGCTCTCACACTTCAATATTGTGTTTCCAGAAAGCTGCAGCAGAAATTAGAGAAATTAAGGTTGTTCTAAAATATAAGTAATCGTTGGGGTTGGTCTTGATCTCTGTATAGTGAAAGAAAAGACTGTAACTGCTACTAGATGAAAAATGGATTAACTCCTTAACCAGCAGATGTAGATGAAATCAGAAATGGATTACTAAGTAATGTCATTGACTTATGATTGGCAAAAGATCTCTTCAAAAAGGTCAGCTGGTCTTAAGTGAAAATAGCCAGGAAATATCTGACTGGAAAGTTGTACCAATGTTTAGTTCATCTTGTTATCAAAGGTTTATCCTTTGTTTCTGATCTGAATTTTTCTAGTTTTAGTATGTAGTCCATAATTCTTGTTACACTTTTCTTTTATTGACTGAAGGGAGACAAAGCTTCTTTTCTCTCTCTATGTAGAATTTAGTTTTACTCTTTTCTGTTATTAAATTGCTTCTATTGAAATCTTCAGGTGCTCTGACTGTAAGGCGTTTTCTCATGTTACTTTTTTTTTTCTGCACTCTGCCTCTCTAATTTTTACTGTATTTACTAAAGTATGTGAAAACTAGAAGTGTAATAGCAGCCTGCTGAATACTCCTAGAGGCAAAATCAGCTCCCTATTCAATGCTCTCCTGTTTGTACATCTAGATGATTGCATTTACTATGGCATCACACTGGTGAAAGTCTGTGTTGATTTACTTCTGCTCTGTTGCTTTTAACCAAATTTATCATTTAGGAGGTGATGTCTACATGCCTTTTTCCTAAAGACTCAACTTTGCACCTGTTACTTCAAAATACATTTTGTCTGAGAAGGCTCAGCATAGATTCAAATCACAACCCTGTCCAAATCCTGCATTCCCCTGCCAGTTGCTGTGTTAATTGGATGGTTTTTCAGTGATGCTTTTGCTTTCAGACTCTTGATGAAAATGTTGAATAGCAGTGAGCCAGGACACAGCATTTTAAGGGAAGAGTCCTAACAAAGAAATCTGATTTAATAAAATTACAAGGGCTTATCAATAGATGGTCACCATTGAATGTGAGCATTAAATACGCTCCTGTCCCCCTATTGCCTTATTACTTGCAATCTCTTCAGCTTTGTCCAGGGATTGCTGTCAGGCTAACTAGCAAGAAAGTCTCATGCCAATTTTTCATGTCTGCAGTTTTGAAATGTTTTTACCCAGTAGATCCTGCCTTTTCACTCTTTCAAGTTACCAGAGGACGTCAGAGTTCTTTATCACGCTCAGCCCCTTTCTTTACAGAGAGGGAACAGATGGTTTTATGGGGTACTTGGTCCCTTTCTGCATAATTCTGAACAATGTTACCTCCCCTGCACAGGTTGCCAGGAATTAGAACAGAAAAGAAAAACACACCAAAAAGCCCTAAATTTTAAAATACTAAAGTGAAGGATTTGTAGTCTTCTTGACAGTATACCGTCTGTCAGTTCTTCTCTCTGTAACTGGAAAGCTAACCTCTGCACCTGGAACATAAGCTTATTCTTTTAAAAGAAAGCAGAAGGATCATCTGGGACTTTGGGACCACACCTTGCAGAAGGCTCAGAGCAAGCAAACCATTTCCCTAAGCAGAATCCCAGTGCTCCTGTGGAGTCTATAGGAAAGCTGAGCCTTTGCTGAACTGCAGTACCTGGAATGAAGAGTGTTACAAGAGACCAGATGATATGTAGGTGTTTCCTACAGCAACTGGTCAGAAGTCCCAGGAGAATTGGGGAGATTTGGAGGATGCCAGAGACTTACCAGAAACAGCATTTGTTCTGCCAGGCTCCTGCAGCAGCAGCTGCACGCTTCTGTTTTAATGTGGGGAGAGACTGTGACACTGCCAGTGTTGCTGTGTTGACTAATGAGTTTTTAATGCCACCTGCTGTAAACAGCTGGATTTAAAGCAGTCGTAAGCATTTTATTTTACAATCAGAATGCTTTGATGTTTAGAGAAGCAAAAATAATTAGAAACACAGACTCTTAGTGCTGGTGAGTACCACTGTCTGCTGTCTGTTAGTCCAGTGGATGCTTTCAGTTGTCACTTCAGGCCAGGTCAGCGAAGGGATGTAATTTCCTACAGCCTCTCTGTGCCACTCAGCTCCCAGTGGAACATGGTGCTAGGGGAGTGGATCACGCAAGTCTTGTGGCCTAGTGTCATTTCATGTATCCTGGACGTTCATTTCCAGATACCTAAAGCAAACAGCTTTGTGAACATCAAGAGGGAAAGCATGTAATCAGTATTCAGGTATAGGAGGAAATTACAAGAAATGTATAAGATTCATGCCAATTCTGACCTTAAATTTTGAGGAATACACAGTCCTGGGCAGGGATGGACTGAGAAATTTAAAGTATCGTTGCTTAAAAAACTTTATACTAAATAAAGTTGCTTCCTTTCACTGCATAAAAAGGACATTTTCAACATTAATTTGAGAAAACAGTCTTAGGAAATGTTTCTAAATGGCTCTAAATTGTCTGTGCATTGTATTTGGTGCCTTCTTCAATGATTACTTTAAATCTGTTGTCCAAACTGTTTGCTGTCGAATGTCTCAATACAAAAGTCATAGAAGCCTTTGTGAAAGCAGCAGTGACACCTTGTGGGCCCTTCAAACAGACTCGAGCTCTGAGTTCATCCTGCATTTCATCTGGGCTGCTGGCACATCTGAGCTGCCTTTGCACAAACACACTGTGCTCAGCGGGGCTTGTGCAGAGGAAGATCAATCAGCCTGTATTGTTTTCCCTTTGGTGCTCCTAAGGAATCTGCCAAGCACACAGATTCATACATTTCCCTGTTTTATTTAGGTTATCCCATCGATATAAATTTGAGAGGGGGTTATGATTTTAACTGATCGCTGACTTTCACTTTTGGGTCTCCATTCAGTTTTATCTTAAATTCCAACTAGGGACCTGCACCTTTGATTTAGTCAATGAAGGTCAGATGAATAGCTATACATTTTGCAATTAATAAGAGAGGCATCTCTAGGAGGGAATTCGCTTACTCATCCTGAATATCTGTTTTAGGAAGAGAGCTGTTGTTCTGGAGGGTGTTGTCTTTCTAGGGCTGCACAAGGAGCCAAGAGCTTGCTGGCAGCTTCAGAGCAAGACAAGCCATTGGACAGGCTGAGGGGGCTGTGGTGGGGCAGTCTGAGCTGGGCAGGAGCAGGGTGTGTGGAGGAAGAGGAGGTTCAACAGCTACTTCACCTAATACCTAATTATGTGGCTACTGTGTGCCGGACACATGCTCCTTATGTGGGTGTTAGCTGACTGTGGCCTTCTGTGCCCATGCAACTTTCACCCTGGGAACAAAGGTGGCTGTAACTTTTAATGCAAAAAGATATTCTTTGCAAAACTGCAGTTTTGGGACTTCTGCTAGGAAAATACAAACTTGATGAAAAGAAGATAAATTTTTCCTATGGAAAGGCTCACCATATTATTCAGTGTGACCGTTCTTTATTTCTCACTGATTGTCATTTCTTTTCAGTGCTATAACACAGTGAAGCAATATTTGAAGCCTTTAACTTGACTTCAGACTCTGTAAATGTGAACTAAAAAATTGTTTACATGAGCCAGTAGCTTCATTTTTTTTTAACTGAAAGGTTGCAAAGAAAAAAATATTTTTGTTTCAGATATCCTCCAGATTAAATGCCATTTTTTGCTTCTTTCAGCCAGCACTCAGGTGCAAAGGCTTTTACTAATATGTTTTGCTATCTTTATGATACTCTTCCCAACATTATCCTTTGTCAAAAGTTTATTGCTGGACTTAGTAACCAACTGTGTTAGACCCTGTCTGTAATACATTTGCCATCTTCCTTCAGCACCAGTGGCACCTGAGATTACCTCCATAGAATATTACAACCACCTTTTGTATGTCACCTGGACCTATGGAGAAGATGGCACTGACCTTTCTCATTCCAGGATGCTACATTGGATGGTCATTGCAGAAGGAAAGAAAAAAATCAAGAAGAGTGTAAGTAGGAGTGGGGAATCTGTCTCTCTTTTCTCAGTATTTTTTTCTGCTGAGTTGATAACTTCGTATTACAAAGTTTAAGCAAGTTGGTAGAAGCCAACTTAAAGTTATTTCACAGTATTAGTACACACTTCCAAAGACTCAAGCTCTCAAAACACTCATTGGACAAAACAGTTCTGTGGTGATCCAATGCAAGTGTTGATGATTTAGGTGAGAATGTTAAAATAGCTTATTAAACTCCTGGGCAGCAGACAATAAAACATAAGGAGTATTTTTGAGCGAGCAGCTGTGGTCCTTTCAATTTCTATTTAATAACAACCACACTACACTACTAGCTGAGTTTTTTTAGTTCATTCAGACCAGGTACTATCACTTCCCATTTTCTGACTTTATTGAGCAGACATCCTTATAAATTACATGTTATTCATTTGCTGTGTAAATATAAGTTCTACTAGCTGGTGAGATGAGGATCTCACCAAGAATATATGTACGTTTTAGAAAATTTGCCAGCTATTAAGATATATTCTTGGAACATTCTCTTGAACTCTTTGAGCATAGTTAAAAAGCACTTAGAAAAAGAAATCTGAGTTTTCCGGCTATGGATTATTAAAGCCATGCTGCCACAGGAGACTGACACACGTTTAACTTGGAGTAAAGGAGCAACCCCTGGACATACAGTGGGAAGTGTTTGCAATAGCAGTGGAGCATTGCAGTGCAGGAATGTATGTGGCCAGTGCAGCTTCACACAGCCCGTGCCCTGTGGTTCTCTTCTGCATCACTATCGATCTTTTAATCATTGACAGGCAGAATGTGTTTGGTATTTTTCAAGGGGAAGGTTTCCCTTCTACAGCTGAAGGCTCAGCAGGTGCTGTATTGGAAGTGAGTATTCAGCATAAGCATAAATTCTTGAGCAGTTTTTATCTGGTTTTCTATGAATGCCCTCATTTTCATTGGATTCTTAGGGGCTACCAGAGTACATCCATCTGGGGCTTCTTGCAGCATGAATCTAATTACATGATTAGTAGAACTGTTAAAAAATGTAGTGTTTCTGAACAGCAGGAACTTCCAATGTTTGAATCTTTGTTTCAAACAAAGAAGAAATTTCCACTTTTTTTTTTGCTTTTTTTCTTCCCCCACCCCCAAGTAAGCAAGAATTGAATTCTGAAAAATTGTGCTGTGTTATCCCTCCTTTCCTTCCAAGAATCATGTTCTCTGTAAGATTATTCTTATTCCAGGAAAAAAATCTGACTTTTGTTTTACTGTTTCCGCTAAAAAAATATTTGTCTAAGAAATGCTTAGACAAAAATACAAAATACAGTAAACATTCAAAAGAAAATTAAATTAAAATGAATAATGAATATTAGGCTGAAAAACTGATTTTAAATAGAGGTTGTCTACAAGTAAAACTTCAAAGATGTCTTTAGGAGTATTCCTCGTTATTTTATTTTCAGAACAAGAACCCAGTAAATACTCTTTAAGAAAATTCTGCAACAACCTGTTTATAGCTAACTTCTATGGCACTGCTCATGTTTGTAAATATGGGTGCATGCTTGCAGGCTGCAGGAAGTACCTGTTCTCCTAAGCTCTGTTAGTCACTTTCAGAAATGGTTTCCTTTAAAAATCATACTGTATTGGGCTCTCTTTATCTGAATTACCTAGATTGTTAAGATTATTATTACGGTTGGCTTTCTTGCAGAATTATTTAAATAAATGCATAAAATTATCAGGTAATGATGAATTATTCTTCCTGCTATTTGAATATTACCCAAGACTATAAAGCTGGTCAGTTTTTAGACAAATTACCAAAATAATGTACATAGTCCTGTTAGTCTTTATCAAGAACTCTCTGTCCCTCTTGGAACTGAAAGCTTCAGCCTGAAAATTAAGTGACTCAGAAAACCAGCATGAGATTCCTGAATATGCCTTTTGTGGATGGTCTGTGAATGCTCTGAAAACAGTCTGTTGCAGTATCTGACTTCTGCATCTTTCTCCATGACCCTGGAGAAATGGGGACCTTAAACATCCCTAAAATAATAGGAAGAAGTTATTCACAATCTTTTGAAGCTCAACTCAGTTTTGGATCATACATGGTTTCAAACTTGCAGATGACTGAAGTCAGGACCTGAGGTCTCCAGGTAGGGGTTATACTTGCCCAGCTGGGTTTAATTTGTAAATTCTTAGGATACAGAAAGGCTTACTTATATGTCTCTTGTGTACTCTTCTTTGAGAGATCTGATTTAATTTAAAGTCTTTTAACGTTGCAATGGCCTCAGATCTATGGTTTGGTTAGCATTTTTGCACAACTTGAAAAATCTGGATGCAAGAGTACTCTCACTGGTGTGAAGGGGATTTTCTTTCCTGAATTTTCACTGGTCATATAGAAAATATGCTCTAAGATTGTCTTCTCTCTGCATTGTGATACTCTGTTGAGCATTATGGCTTTCCACAGTTGGTGTCCATGGGAACTGGTTCATACAAAAAGTCTAGAATACACAGAAGTCATCTACTGTAATGCATAGAACTGTCTTTGTAGCATATAAAGTGGCCACTTTAATTTTAGAGGAAGAATACCTGGTTTGGGTCATAATTAACAGTTGGTGTCTATAATTATTGTAGGTAACACGCAGTGTGATGACTGCAGTGTTAAGCTTGCCTCCAGGGGACATTTACAACCTTTCAGTGACTGCTTGTACTGAAAGAGGCAGCAATACTTCCCTGCCCCAGCTTGTGAAATTGGGTAAGAAATGCTTTTTTGTAAGTTATAATACACTCTTTTCATTTTACTGTAAAAGTAACTCTGTCAGCAGATTCAGTGTCTTCATCATTTCAATGTCATATACCTGTGACCACGTTTCTTTTGATAAGTTGTAATTTTCACCTTCCCTTGCTGTGAAAATTGTCTCATTCCCTTGTGTGAAGATACTCTCCTAAAATTACTGAAGAGGAACAAGAGTGGCAGAATCTGGCTGTAACTGGAATACGGAGAGTGGAAAATGCATAATACCTTGCTAGGAGAACAACTCTGCTTCATATTTGTTTTCTTATGGTCTTGACCAAAGGCAGGTTTTGGAATGGTGACTCAGGCTTCACAGCTGAAATTTTCAACACAAAGCTGAACTTTCCTTGGTTTTGATAAGCCTGTTTCTGGGTCTGCAGTCTGCCACCTGGTCTGGTCTCCTGTCTCCTCTCCTATCTTTCTGGACATCTCCACCAAAAATGTAGTCTTAGGTACAAATCAATGACAGTACACTTTAAAAAAACCCAATCAAACTCATAGGCATCATTCTCAAATGATCAATCATTCTCAAACTCAGCTTCATTCTAAGACAAATATATGTAATGCACTCAAAGAAACAAAATAATACTTACGAACTTCAACCTTTAGGTAGAACTTCAAAATCATAAAATCATAGAATGGTTTTGGTTAGAGGGGACCTTAAAGATCTTCTAGATCCAACTCCTCTGCATTGGCAGGGACACCTCCCACTAGATCAGGTTGCTCCAAACCCCATCCAACCTGGCCTTGGACACTTTCAGCGATGGGGCTTCCGCAATGTCCCTGGGCAACCTCTGCCAATGTCTCATCACCTTCATACCAAAGAATTTCTTCCTAATGTCTAACCTAAATCTCCCCTCTTTCAGTTTTAATCCATTACCCCTTGTCCTGTTGTTACAAGCCCTTGTAAAAAGTCCCTTCCCAGCTTTCCTATAGGCACCCATCAGATACTGGAAGACTACTCCTCAGAGCCTTCTCTTCTTCAGGCAGAGGACTCTCTGCCTAACACCTTCTTTTAGCTGTGAGGAAGACTGGGTACTGCGCCATTAAAACCTTAAGATATTTCACTTTGCTTTTGCATGCACTAGGTACCTAAACCAGATAATTTGAAGTGTGCCAAGCTGCTTTTACAGGCATTAATTCCCCTGTGAAGGTGGGTAAAGAAGAATTAGTAATTTCAAACTGAATTATCTTCTCTACATGCATAATAAACCTTTCCTGGGTGAGAGTGAAGGAAGTGAATTTAAAGGGCTCCATAACTTCTGATTGAATTAGAGGTCTTGAAGCAATTCTTGTATATTTGTCTTTCTCAATAGCCCTTCCTCAAATCTCTTCAACAGTGCTGGGGCAAGCAGTACAACCATGAGAATCTGAAGTTCTTCCCGGTCTTTTCACCAAACGGGGTATTTGAAATATGTAGACAAACTCCATGTTTTTTCTTCTTCTCTGTGCAAGTCCTACCCACTGTTTTCCCTGTGTCTTGTGTCTGTACACAGAGCTACATGTGTGTAACTTTTTTTTCCCAGGACTGAGTGGGTGGATTGTCCAAATATTTTAGGATAATATTTCAAAACATCAGCTAGCTTTATCCTTCAGACAGGTCCACAATTTATTAATGTTGTACACCCTGCAACTTAGTTCTGTCTTCCTGTTCTTTGGTTATGCACAGGCAGGCTCCTATTTAATGGGTATAGTTATTTTGCTCTTGCTCTTTCAGTGATAACAGAAAGAAGGTGGGATGAATTCCATTTTGGTAAATCACTTCTAGACTTCTGGTTGTGAGTTTTTTGTTGGTTTGAGTGGGTTTTTTTTTGTTTTGTTTTATTTTCTTTATGCTATTTGCACCTTGAATAGACAGGATATTTTACCAGAGGTTTTCCTTCTTTTTTTCTGAGGGAGCAATGGGAGTTGTAATTAGCAGTAGTGGGAACTGACTCTAAATGACAGACAACTCAGCACTTGGCAGTCACTTGAGCACTCCTGCCAAATGTTCTTCCCTCCATGATATTTGCTTCCTCCTGGCAGCTTTCCACTTGCAGAAAAATCAAGCCATTTGCTGGAGGCAAAAGGAGGATTTGCTTGGGATAATGCCCAAATGCAAAACTCATATTTTAATTGAGGCCATTTTTTACCTGTAGTGAGGGATGGAATGTGTTTCTGAATCCAAGAGCAGATATATGGGCGTAATTAAGAGACAGGAACGCTTTCCAATGTAGTTCTGTGACGACATGTACACTGCAATCCCTGTGACACAAAAGAAGGCATGTGAATGTGCCTCAGTCCCTATCCAACTCTCTCCCTAATGTCAATGTGATCTTGGCAGCCTTCAACACTAGAACAGTGGTCTGATTGTCTGAAAATCAGATATATCTCCAAAATGTCTATAACCACTTGAGCAAGTCCTTTCTGCCAAGTTTTTTTTTGATGGATTTTACACGTCATGCGCAGTCTCCTATGACAGCATCTCACAGAATGAGAAGGGAAAAAGTAAGAGGAAAATGTTGTAGTACATAGCATTGTATGTAGTGTGTCAGGATCCTGGAATCAGGTTTGAGAATGTTTGAGAATGACAGCTTTCATTGAATATCCATTGATTAGGAAATCTGAAAACTCTGGAGAACAGCTCAGAAATGAACAACCTAAACATTGCACTCTCTGAAGACAAACCAAAGGAGCCCAGCATGCCTGAGGCATTGAAAGCTAAGTATTGCCAGTACCCATTGGGCGAAGTCATCAGGATGAAAATCTAGATCAAGCCTTGGTCTTTAAATAATCTTGGGGAAAAAAAGTATATCTTGTCTTAACACTATGACTAGGCTTTTTGCTTCTCCCTCCTGCTCTTAAATTTTTCCCCTCCAGTTCTCCTGTGCTTTCCATATTCCAGGTTGGTTCGGGCAGGAATGCAGTGAGGCATGGCCTGCACTGGAGGTCTGTGTGGCCTCCCATGGGCCACTGCCTGCCAAGTCCTTGGCTCCGCAGGTGGTGAGGTGACCCTGTATGGCGAGAGCTGAGGCCACCCCACACAAAGCCAAGGATGCTGGATACAGACCCCCATCCATGTTTCAGAGTATCTCTGATGCCATCACTCCCTGGAGGACCCTCCATATGTCTCCTGTCATGGGGTTGTCTCCTCATCAGACCCTTGTATGTTTCTTCTTTAGGAAGAAGTTCTTCACTATGAGTGTGGTGAGACATTGGAACAGGTTGTCCAGGGAAGATGTGGATGTCCCATCCCTGGAAGTGTTCAAGGCCATGTTGGATGGGTCTTGGAGGAACCTTGTCTTGTGGAAAGTGCCAGGAGGGTTGTGCAGTGCATGCAGAACAACCAAGTGATAAGGCCCAGTCAGCATGGGTTCATGAAGGGCAGGTCCTGTATGACTAACCTGATCTTCTACGACAGGGTGACACACTTATTGGAGGAGCGAAGGGCTATGCATGTTGTCTACCTTGACTTTTGCAAGGCCTTTAACAAGGTTTCCCACAGCATTCTCCTAGAGAAAGTGGCTGCTCATGGCTTGGATGTGCACACCCTTTGCTGGATAAAAATCTGACTGGACAGCCAAGTCCAAAGAGTTGTGTTGAATGGAGTTAAACCCAGTTGGTGGGTGGTCACGAGTGGTGTTTCCTAGGGCTCAGTGCTGGGGCTACTCCTGTTTAACATCTTTATTGATGAAGGGATAGAGTGCACCCTCAGTAAGTTTGCAGATGACACCAAGCTGGGTGAAAGTGTCCATCAGCTTGAGGGCAGGGAGGCTCTGCAGAGGGATCTAGATAGGCTTCATTGAAGGGGTGAGGCCAGTAGCATGAGTTTCACTTAGGCCAAATGTTGGGTCCTGCATTTGGGCCACAACAACCCCTGGCAGTACTGCAGGCTTGGGGAGGAGTGGCTGGAGAGCTGCCCAGCAGAGAGGGACCTGGGGGTATTGATTGACAGCCAGCTGAACATGAGCCAACAGTGTGCCCAGATGGCCAAGAAGGCCAACATCATCCTGGTCTGCATCAGGAATAGTGTGACCAGCAGGACCAGAAGGTGATCCTGCCCCTCTAATCAGCCTTGGTGAGGCTGCACCTTGAGCACTGTGTGCAGTTTTGGGCTCCACAGTATAAGAAGGACATTGAGGTGCTGGAGAGAGTGCAGAGAAGGGCAACCAGGCTGATTAGGGGTCTGGAGAACCAGTCCTATGACGAAAGGCTGAGGGAGCTGAGGCTGTTCAGCCTGGAGAAGAGGAGGCTGAGGGGAGGCCTCATCGCCCTCTACAACTACCTGAAAGGAGGTTGCAGTGAGATGGGCCTTGGCCTCTTCTCCATGGTGACTAGAAATAGGACAAGAGGAAATGCGGTCAAGCTGTGCCAGGGAAGGTTCAGACTGGATATTAGGAAAATTTCTTAATAGAAGGAGTGGTGAGGCATTGGAACAGGCTTCCCAGGGAGGTGGTGGAGGCACCGTCCCTGGAGGTGTTCAAAAAAGGGGTAGACATGGTGTTTCATAAGATGGTTTAGTGGTTAGGGGTTGTACAGTGGATGGTTGGACCTGATGATCTTGAAGGTCTTTTCCAACTATAACAATTCTATGATTTTGAAGGTCCCTTCCAACCCAAACCATTCTGTGATTCTATTAATGTTTGCCCATTGTCAGTTCCTTTGGCACAAAAGCAACAAAAATCACAGCAATAGATGAAAACCCCTGAGATCTGGACCTCTGCATCCAGTGAGGAGAGAAAATTACTGCAGCTTAGCAAGATGAACACAGACCCAATGGCTCTTAAATGTTAGCCTGGAAGAAAAAAAAAAAAAAAAGACAAGAATTGTTTTAAGCTGCTAATTGACTAAATATTTCCTCTGCTACAATTAAATGGACCTAGACAGTCTTTGCTTGTGGAAAGCTACTTCTTTATTGTCTCCTGGGGCAAAAAAGAAAAGCTTTCTCAGGCCAAATGTGTTGCTAACAGGTGGACAGCCCAAATGGGTTTCTGCTAACATTGTTCTATTAATAGAACACACTCATCATCCTCAAACAAGGACTACTGAAAAGGGAAGTGAAATAATTACGCAACTGTTCAAATAGAGAACAGTTTAAATAGAGTAGAAAAACCGAGACACTTCATCATCTTCCCATTTTACAGTGGTAGCTTGTCATCATGAGAGGCAGGGCTTTACGTTGGCAGGCTTTATCTGAAGGAAATGAAAGATAGAAGGGCATCAGGCATTGCTTTCTCTTTTGTTCAAGGGTTCCTTTTCTCAGTTGTCTGGAAGTTTCAAGATAAGCTTAATGAAAGGAGATTTTCTCTTAACCAGAACCAGCCCCTCCCAAATCACTGTTTGCTGTCAACAAGACTCAGACCTCCGTGACACTGCTGTGGGTGGAAGAAGGAGTGGCTGATTTCTTTGAAGTCTATTGCCAACAGGCTGGATCTAGTCAGGAAACAAAAGTCCAGGTATGTAAGCATCTCTTCTGTGGTTTCTGCTCTTCATCTCTGAAACTGAGAGTGGACCTTACATCTTTCTGGTTTGGTGTCTGCTGCTTAGCATTTGTATGTAAAGCCCAATGACATTTTATGCTCAGTACACAGGTTAGACCATTAAACCAAATGTGGTGAGGTGGTTCTAAATTAAACCTTTAAAAGCTAAACTACTAAAGAATATAAAATGCTAAAATATTTCATTATTTGGCAATATTAATATTGGCTTCTGTATTGATGAGGTTGTAACTAGTTGAACAGAAACTATGAACATCTGACTGTGTCAAGTCTTTGGCTGCTCTTGAAAATGGCTCTAATATACTGTGCAAAATATGAAGGTCACAAAACTAAGGGCATGTCAATGGACAGGAAGGGAAAAAAGGTCAGGCAGCTTGGTAAGGTGTGGGAAAACGGGACATGTTTAGATGCCATGAGATCTTTTGTGCAGCATTTAATTATTTCTGGTTTACACTATTCCTAGTTTTGCAAACTGTTAACTGAAGTTCAGGAGGACATTCACTGCTATTCAAAGAGTAACTTTATGCTGCAAATGTGGCTGCTGTTCATTTTGTCTCTTAGAGTATTTCATTCGAGACCCACCTTCTCAGCCTCCCAAATGAACCTACTTTTCTGTCTGTCCAGCTAGGAACCTGTACTCAGAGGCCACCTGAATATCTGAGTGTTTAGATTGGTAATGGTTATTTGCGCAGTATAGAGCAGTAGTAGTTTTAATTCCTTGACATTCAATACTGTGCAAAATATGAGGCTTACTTTGTGGTTTGGCTGATGGTGTAGTGAATAACTATGATTACATACTGTGAAACATCATCCTCTCATGTGGACTGTTACACATACTGGGTAATCATTCAGAAATAAAGTAAAAAATAACCCTCTTACACCACTGATTATCCCAAAAGAGACATACACAGTATTTAATCCTATGGAAGACTAATCTGAATTATTTAATGTTCCTTTGTAACTGAGAAAGGTACTGACTAGAGAAAAAAACAAATGTTTCAATGCACTTTAATCTTTTGGGTAGTTTGGATTCCACATCTACATTCCTGCTTTTTCACAGTGAATAGCTGAAGATCACAAAAGTCATTATCCACTTAGCAGAGATTGAAAATAACGATGTGATCAGACAAGCAGGGTACCACAGGATTTACTGCTGTAGTGCAGAGCAGATCCATTTTAAGAACATCAGGAAAAGACTGCTGCATTTAGCAGGAGCTTCAGTGGGTGTCTCATTTGTTGACATGAATATCTGGCACTGGAAAATGCACAGATTGTCAGCTCACTTCTCATTAGATTCATCACTCTCCTGTCTCTGTGAAAAAAATGGTAGGGCTCCTTTTTGAACTGTAAAAAAGAATTTTTTCTCGTAAGACTTGTGAGAGTTATTTGTGATTTTCCATGCTAATTACACAAACTTGTCCCTTTCCTTCATTTTAAAATCAGCAAAGTGAAAAGCAACAGCTTTCTGGGTTTGAACATCTTGGGCTTTGGTTGACTAATTTAAATTTCCCAGAGGGGAAAATGGAAAACATCCTGCTAGGTCCAGTTGCCAAACAATGACTCCTCCTTTCAGCTCATGTACACGTGATTTTATCTGTGTGATGCACTTCAGAATTGCACTGCAACCTCACTGTCTTAGAAAAAGCACATGAATAAAAACAGGCCACTGCAAAAATCCAGTGCTTGGGACTTGCACTCCCCATCTGGAGAGAGTTAATTCATAAAGCTTATCCTGGCCCTTTCTAAACCACTGGCTCAATGTCCCTGTTTTCACATCTGCAACCCACCCTGGGTTCTTCTGGAGAGGACAGAAAAAATGCCTGAGGACCTTAAGGAGCTGTATCCTTAAGTCAATGCACGTGTTGTACTTGTTGTCTTTTGCCATATCAGCATTTATAAAAACCAAAGGTGTTTATCAGGGACATAGTAATTAGAACATTGTATAAATATGTTATGTAAAGAGTTTCTACTAGCTAGAAGAAATGAGGTGTGGGATATCTGATCATAATCATTATTGTAAAGCTTTGCTCTAGCTTTTGTTTTTCACCTTGGCCACTCAGAAGGCTCACAGTTCTTCATGTCCAGAGGAACTGCATCAGAGTCAGACATGACACACATTCATATGAGAGTGTGGATACTGTGACTGCCTTGGCTGTGCTTTGAGTAAAAACAACTTTGTTTTCCTCCTACCTGTATGGTTTAGTAACCAGAGATCATGAACTCTGCCCACCTCTGGGCATGTTCCAGGGGTCACAGAGCTTTCCCCCACCAAGTGTGTGCCTGTGAGACATGTCCCTGCCCTCCCCAAGGGGCTCTAGGTCTCCCTAGGGTGCTCTGGGCTGTTCCCACTGCTGTTTTCGTCCTTTTTCCTCTCCCCTCTTCTGCCAGACTGCTGGGCTACCTGCCTATTTTCAAGGACAGGTTACTTTCCTTAAGTTTCAAAGAGCTGGTTTCTTTCACCAGATTTGACTTCACCTGGTCAAATATGTGGGTGAAGAGGGAAGCACTGATTTGTGCTCTTGCATTTACAGAAGAGGCAAATTTCTGTGTGTTTTTCCCCATGTCTGCAGGAACCTGTCACTGTCTCTTCACACGTAGTGACCATTTCCAGCCTAACCCCTGCCACTTCCTACAACTGCAGTGTGACCACCTTCAGCCACAATAGCCCCAGCATCCCTACTTTCATAGCAGTTTCCACCATGGGTAAGCAGCACTTCCCTGTTTTCCTCTTCCTCCTCTTGCTACATCATCTGTTTCTGTTTGCTTTCTGTAGCTGCTATCAGTAATGCTAGCACCAAGGGTCATTTGTGTCATGGAAAGGCTGCCAGATGTGGATGGGAAGGGGAAACAGCTTCAAAAAGAAAAATCCCTGATTGTGGATTGACTAGGAAAAACATAAACTAGAGGGTCATTTCTCTACAGGGTTTTAGAAATCAAGCACCTGGTTTGTGGTATGAAGGCTGAACATCAGGGTACTGCTTGATGACATTTATGGAGAAAAATGCCTTCTCCGCCAAGTCCAAACAAGAGGGGAACAAGATCTATAAGCTGCTAAGGCAAAAAAAAATTTCTGCTTTCAGTGAGGAAGTGAAGATAGGATGAGAGATAAGAAGGGCCACTGTAGGATCTTTAGCAGTCACACCCCAAAGAGATAGTTCCTGATGGAGGCTCCCTGGGCACATCATGAAGCCTGGCTCTTTACTGACTCCGAAGAAAGAATATCAGTGTTGAACTGCCCAGAGCACTGGACTTTCCTTTAAAATCTCCCCTTCAGAATGATCAGTGTCCTGTACCTTATACACCACTCCATGCTGCGGTTCTGATACTTAGCTTAAAACTGTTCATGATTTTTAATCTAAAAAATGCTTCTTTAGACAACTGTGGATGTACAGTTATTCTGAGCAAGTAGAGAGAGTTTCTTATATAATGAGCAGAACAGGGTATGTGATCTCATAGTAATAGAGTTGATAAGCATGTGATATGGAAAAAAAAAATAATCAAGGTTTTGTTATTGAGATTTGATACCAGCTCTTAATTAAAACAGAATGTTTTGTTAAGGTTTATTTGCCAAAGTAAATAAATCAGTTTCAACTCAGTATGTTACAGAGCCTCAGCCTATTATTTTGCTTTTGGGTCAGAGAAGGTGTTGATTATTGTTTGAAGAACCTCAGAGTCAAAATAGGCTTTGGAGACACAGATGATGCTGAATATCTGTATTTTATATTGTGTTCACTCTTGTGTTATGAATGTTGGTTAGAAAGGGAATAAAAATCATAGGAACATGCCAAAGTTTAACAAAATGCCAGAGTGAAGTCATATCCCCACAGAAAGTTTTTAAGAGCAATAACTTACCAAAACACTTTATCTCTGGTCATGTACTTTTCTCTTTCTAAAAGTCCAGGCTGATTGAGATCAGAAAAATAACACTATCAAAATTCAGGAGAAAAAAGAAAACACAAACTTTCAGCACTTCTGACTCAAATAACCAAGAGCCCTTATTTGTATGTACAGTCACAGAGATGAATCCCAATGTAGTGGTAATCTCCGTGTTAGCCATCCTAAGTATCCTTCTGATTGGACTGCTGCTGGTGACTCTTGTTGTACTCAGAAGAAAACATCTACAAATGGCCAGGTATGTCCAGATTTATGCTAATTTCAAACATCTCAGATGATACAAACACAGCATGACAATATTTGTAATTGAGGATGCTTGTGTGCATGAATTATGCTTGAGATGCTTGTGAACAGGATACCTTCAAAATAGTTGTCCTGCTGCTGTCTAGAAATATGTCTTCTCCATCTACCTACTTTCATACTTGACCTGAGTTATAAGCTTCAAGTTGTGTCTTATTTTGAGCTTTGCAAGACTGGGTCCATAAGGGGAGCAATCCCGTATTACTAAAGGGTTGTGTCAGGAACCTAAAGGACAATTAGGATCTGAGGCAGCTGGGCATGAGCAGGATATCAAGATGCTTTGCAAATCTTTCATATAGAATCATAGAGGTTGTAAGAGAACTCTGAAGCCAAACTGCCAGAACAAGGAAGGGTGTACCCAGGGCTCTGTGAACCTCTCTCTAGAGCACATGCCAGTTGCCCCCAAATTCTGGTCTTGCAGTTGTCCACATTTTGCACTGATATGGGTTTCCTTCCCATGGGAACTGCAGCATGGGATAGAGCATATGCGCTCATGTAGATTTTGCCTTTCTACACAGTCAAGATGCAGCCAGACTGAGATCCACAAATCCAGAAGGGATCTCAGGTTCTGCTATTTGTGTATATCATTAAGGATCCTCATTTGTTCTATTATACAAAGGATGGGAAAATCACCCTGTAGGAGTAAACCTTTTTTCAGAACCTGGTCTGCCTTAGCTGTCTGTGCCAATCATTTCTACCTGAATATTGAAATTAAATTTCCTTTTGCTGGAGGTCTTACCTGTAACAGTTCACTTTCATGTGAGTTACGTTATGGCCTGAGTGAACTGTGGAGAGTTCTCCAAACCTTCTACATGTGGCTCACCTCCTAGTTTTGGAGGAGTCTTGGAGGCTTCATCCTTTTATAATCTATGTAATCTGTTTTATATTAATTTACTCTCCCGCGTCAAGCAAGGAAATTATCTAATGTAAAAAACTTATATGAAGAATCTTACACTAGCACAATACTAGCTACCCAGCAGACACTGCATTTTATGTGTTGTGTCTTGGCTATGTATTCCAGGCAACAGATGACCATATCACACATATTTTGCAGGCTGTCTCTTTCAGCGAACATGATGTGGTTTGTTCCTTTTACATGTAACTGGTTCTGTGAAAATCCTGTGAAAATTAGTTGTCTTTCTTATTTAATTACTGTGCAGGCAACCCAAAGCTTTTTCTTTTTCTCTTCATGGCTGCTTCTAGCCACAGAAGAAAAAAGTCCCAGGAGGAGACTGAAAAAGTAAATCCAATGAGAAGCTGCAAGGAATTGTTTGCTTAAATCACGAAAGCAAAAATAGTTAAGTCAGTTTATTAATCGTAGCTGAAAACAATGGACTTGTGATAAGTTCCTTGTAATGTTATTCAGGAAATTCAGTGTTGTTTCAAAATTATGTTGCGAACTCAAAATTACCATGCTCATGTCAAATAGAGATAATTAGACATCTTCTCCTTACAGTTGGGACAGTGAATATTTAGTATAGAAAGATAGATATTTAGCACGTGTACTGAGACTAGCAACTAGCTAGGGCCAGAAAGCCCAAATCTGAATTGAAGATGTAGTCTATTTGATATATTTAGAATAAGAAAATCATAGAATGTATTGTGTTGGAAGGGACCTCTAAAGGTCATCTAGTCCAAACCCCCAAGCAGGGACATCTCCAACAGGTTGCTCAGTGCCCCATCAAGCCTGACCTTGAATGTCTCCAGGGTTGGGGCCTCCACTGCCTCTCTAGGCAATGCGTTCCAGTGATCCACCACCCTCTTATTAAAGAACTTTTTCCTAAAGTCCAACTTAAATCTACCTTACTTTAGCTTAAAACCATTAAGCGTGTCCTATCATTACATGCCTTTGTGAACAGGTCTTCCTCAGTCATATTTATTAGCAACTTGTCCTTTATTTCTCTCTTTAAGCATTATTAGGAAGCCTGATCTCAGGTGAACGTTTATTGGTTTTGGACAACAATGTGAAGAGATTTCAGTTGTGTTTATCACAGATTATCTCAGACATAGTCACAGGTGTGAGTGTTCAACACTTCACAACTGGGAGAGTTCTTTGTTACATGAAAATCATTATGAGCCTTGTGAATCCAAACATTGTAACTTTGTACCCAATGGTCTTCCTGAAACAGGGAGTGTGGGGCTGGAACCTTTGTCAATTTTGCATCTTTAGAGAGAGATGGAAAGCTTCCCTATAATTGGTAAGTGTTTGAAGCAAAGCTTTTAATTATGTTTTTTCCCATCTCAGCAAATATGATGTTTAGTCTTAAGTGCTTATTTTTTATGTCATCACTGTTCCTTTTTAAGATAAAACTACTATACCTGTTACTTTAGTATTTTATTTCTCCAACGATGACCAAAGACTATATGCTCTGTCACCTGATATTTTTAGTTGGGATGATGTATGTACATGCCAACCAAGTTGCATAAAGGTGCTTTGGGCATTGTTGTTTTTTAATTTTTTTCCCCTTTCTTACAGACATATTTCCTAAAATAACTAAAGTGTAGAAATTTGATCTATAAATCCATTCGCACTTTCCACTTCCAGAGATGTATTTCCATCCAAGAGTAAGCTTGCCTGTAGACCAATTAGCAACGGTCTTCATGCAGTGCCATTAATTATTTTTTCCTTGCATTGCAAGACAGGGACAAGCCAACTCAAATATTTGCTGCAACTTAATGTTCAGTGCTGTTGGAGAAAAACACAATTATGTTAGTCTAGAAAGCCATCTGCAGGAATTGGAGGCACTGACTATGGACTCCAAACCATCACTGATACCATCAGCCAGAGAAAAGTAGTTTAGCAAAGAAAGTCTATAGGATTAGCTTTTACAGAAGCAAAAGGGCTTTGAGAGCTACCTGACTGGGACCAGTGTGGTCATATTCATTCCTATCTTGATAATCCAATGAGTGCTAATGACTGACCCAAGGTTTCCTGTTTTGTTATTAGCAGTATCTGCAGAAATCTCTTATCTTCCCCTGGAAGTCACAAATGCGGGTATTTAAAAGCATACTGTCAGCCCCATGCCAATATGTAGGAAAAGTAAAATATGCACCTTGGTTTTACACCCATGGTCAGCTTTGTTGACAGCTAAGAAGTTGGAAAGAGGAGTTGGTGTGCAGGGAAGTACTTCCATGATCTTGTGGGACACAGCGTGGCAGCAAGAACAGGATTAAATGGATTCATGCAGCACCACAACAAGCCTTTTGCTAATAAGCATGCAAACTGAACTAACAAGACCAGCAAAACTTGTCAATACTCACTGCACTGTTAATTAACTGTATACTAAATGAGCTTCACTTGCTCAGTTTAGCTTTAATAGGAGCCAGCTGTATGCAATACAAACTAATCTCTCTTTCAGCTTCTCTTGCTTGGACTATATTAATGGTAAAGGTGGCAGAAGCTCAAACACAGATATTAATTAAATATCCAAACTTGAATCAAATGATTAAACTAGTAACAGATGTTATTAAAATCATAAAAGGCTATTTTGTGGGAAGTGGAATTAATTCATAGGTTTGGATGTAAAAGTTAAGGTTCTTGTTGCTTGATTTAGTATATGTGTGTGTATATGTGTATATATGCATATATGTATACATACATAAATTATGTTATAAAAATATAAATTAGGAAAAATATTCCTACTTAATAACTCCAAAAATGTTGGTAACCAAAGGCAGCATGCCCTAACCTTATGGTTCTGAGTTCTCTGAGAGTTAGTAAAGGTATCTTGTTTTCGTGTGCCTCTGTTGTCTAATGTCAAGACCAGATTCACTGTCCATCCAGGCAGCCGCATGGAAAATATGGCCCTAAAGACAGGTAGAAGAATTAAGAAACCAAATTTGCTTGGGATCATTCCAGGGATCTAGTCAGGGAGCTATGAGCATATCCACTGATTCCTAAGGAAACCTCAGCTCATCGGAATTTTCAGAATTTGAGCCATCTATGCATTTCTTTCTTTTAATTAAATAGTTCAGTACACCTGAGCAGTAGGTGAAAGACTGTACAATTCCAGGAATTACTAGGCAATTACATGTTTTTCATCTGTAGAATAAAATAAACTGTTTTCAATGTCAAAGTCCCTAATCTGTGAACAATACAAGTAGATCTGCAAGCACATTAGTCTGTGATTTGATAAGGTGTGGAAGTTTCTGATGATGATTTGATGGTGACAGAAGACCCAGGCTTGAATAATTCCTTCTGCTTCTGTAGTCAAGAGGAAGTAAAAACCTCAATTGAAATTTCCCAAAGGAAAGAGGAGCATTCCAGCAACATCATCACTTTTCTAAGCCTAATGAGAACCTCTCTGTGGCACCAGAAATCTGCTTATGAAAAACTAAATTTAATCCTCAGTCCAGTCCCATAGAAACCCTAGTGATGGGTAAGCCCTAAGACTCTGATGCTACAACCACTATGGCAGATGCTTAACTAGAAAGGGCTCTTTTTCTTCTGGCTGATCCACACAATCCTAACCAATGCCTGGGGAAGGTCCCCCTGCAGAAACTGCCCTGCCCGTTTTTCTTCAGCAGCAAAACTGCTTTGAAGCATAACCTGAAGTTTTCACTGCCTGGGCAGAAGGATTAAGGTTAAAGATTATTACATTTGATGTGACTTGTTTATCAGGGAAAACACAATATCTGCCAATTTCATAGGATCCAAGAGTACTGAAAAAGGAAATTGCACTTTGTTGTTCCTCTTCAGAACATCTCTAGAAGGATGGTGCTGCTTTTAGGACAGCAGATTTTTTAATGGGGAAAAAACACACTTGAGGGTGTATTTGGCAAAAAAATCCTACTAGTGGGGCATTTTTTATTTAAGTTTCATCAGTTTTTCACTTTTTGCAAAGCATTTGTATCCCACCCTGCCAATAGCTAGATTAGGCTTGAGTGGGTTTCCTGGATTATAGCATAGAATATGTATTATATTTTATATATTTCTTAAAATATATATCTATATTATAGCAGAATCTGGTAAACAGGTTGCAAATACAGAAGTTTAGAGTTATTTTGTACTCAAATTTCCTTTAGTCACAATGAAATCTGCTGTGAATAGTTATTCATAGAAACCACATTTAGAAGCTCAAAGATTTGCTGGAAAACTAAGACAGAATTTAAAACACTTAAAAATGTGACTCTGCAAAATGTTATATGGCTGTTCAGAAATCTAACTCAGGAGAGAGTATTTAGAAATATTGGAATGATCTGAATTTCTCTCCAATACAAATGTTCTGATGTCCACAGGATCAGTTGCATGAACAAATGAGGGACATTATCATAGTCATACATGGTAAAAGCAAACTATGTCTGTCCTGAAATATTTCAAAACATCAGAAAATACACTTACCAGTATCTATGTAATGGCCATAGACCTCTAGACCTCTGGATGAGATTTTCAAACATATTTTACTCTAGGAAAATCTGCCAGTTTATCAATTAACAGGCCTGAACCAATACCATACAACACATTTCTGTTGATCATATAAAATTTTATTTTGCTATCTGAAAATCTAAACACATTTTTGTTGATCATATGAAATTTTATTTTGCATGTCTGAAAATCACACACAAGGTGTCAGATTGAGGAATAAAAATTCTATGGATGCTAATAATATTCTAGCGAAATAAGTAAGAGGAAACATTTATCAGTTTAGCTGATTTTTAAAATAGAATGTGCTGATCTCCTGATTTTTGTTTGTCTTACTAACTCTCCTCACTTTTTCATCTTTATGTATGTTATTTATTAATGCTCACAGGCGTAGAAGTGTATTTGCTTTCCTAACTCTGCTACCCTCATGCCTTTGGACTGATTATCTTTTGGCATTTTATATTAATCCTTGGTAAGTGATTTACTTGTTTTTCCATATGCAATGAGTAAAGAATGTTGATTTCTATTACATGAAAAATGTGTGATACCTTTGTTTTCAAATGGGTCAAAGCTTTTGAATATCCAATTTTCTTGTACTAGAACGTGGATTGGAGAGGATGTGGGTATCAAAGTATATTGCTACCCTGCTTCATCTAGTTTGTTTATGCTCCAACCCATTTTGGTATTAAAAAGCTAATCTTACAGTGGTCATAATATTCATCTCATTGCTCTCTTTGCAATTTTTGCCACCTCATTGTAAGTCCTGGCTTCTTCTGTCACAGTTATTCATCTGCTTATTGCCTGGCATTGCCTGTGCCTGCTGCTGCTGCTTTTCTATTACTAAAATTGCTTGATCGTGCCTCACCTGTTTGGTGTGTGATGTCAAACATCTTAGCTTTTAGAAATGCAGTTGCTGTCTCCTGACATCAGTAAATGAGAATCAATACAATCTAGCAGTCCCAAAGTGTAAAAATGGGGTCCCTGTGTGTGTCTCTGTGCATGGTGTGTATATTTAGTAGTCTAGTCTGTAAATAATTTATGAAGACGTAGTAAACGACTGTTTTTTTAAAAAATACCTAACCAATAAAGCCCCATAGTCTGTCTAGAACAAGAACTGTTTTACAAACTATTAACAAATTATTTTAATTTATTGTGATCTAAAGATACTTAATCTATATAAAAGAAACTTAAGTTCCTGATAGTCTTAAGTCCAAGGTATAGTGACTTACATAAATCTGGTACTGAAGTTAAGATTTACTTTTGACCAGACATCTTCCCTGGTGTTACCACACAGCATTGAAGTCCTGGCAGGCAGCCATCAAAATCTTCAGCATATGGATTTCTGAGACTGGTTTTCCTTGGTCACATTGGGTCTGTAGAAAAACCCACCTAAATTATCAGTGGGCCCAGAAATCAGTGCATTTGCATAACTAAAGAAAGGTCTCTTTCTTCTCCCATGACAATAAAAGCACGTTCTCCATGCACAACTAACTAAAGAGCAGATGGAAATCTTCCACATCTCTCCAAGGCTAATATCATATTGACTTGTAACTTGTCCTATAAAAACTCAACTACCAGATCTGCACACTGATGGAGTATCAGGCAAGCAGTTTGTTATCGTGAAGGTCACACTGACCTTCTCTCAACTCTCTAATAATCCAGAAGCCCAAGGTAGCCACTGTCAATGGCACTGCTTCCAGAACAGTCATAATTTTCTTTTGCCTCTCTGCCACTTTTTGTTTAATATGCATTAATATGCATTTACTCACCTTTCCAGGTGTGTATCTGTCCTCAGAGGTTTCCTCTTCAATCAAGCTACCTAGTTTAGTCTAGATGATGCTTAAAGGAGCTGAAGTTGAATGAGATGAGATTAATCCCTCTCTTTCTATTTTAATTTGAAGTGTAAATGGAAGAATAGATGAAACACGAGCTAATATTTCACTTGTCTTTGTTTTGCACACAAATTGTTTCAAAACATTTATGAACATTCAGGTAACAATTGTGATACTAAGAAACAAAGGCCTCTTGAGAATATCAAAGCACAAAAAATAGTTGCTGAGAAATGGATTTCAATAATTTGGTTTATTGCCTCTTGAAGTGTTCCTTTCATAAGCGTTCTTAGAAGCCATGAACAGCATTTAGACGTTTTCCTTTGAAATTAATTCAAATGTGCCCAACATTAAAAGGTTTTCCACAGTAACAGGGAACAGAAATGTGTTGAATAACTTAGAAAAAATAATTTTCAGATTTTGTTGGAAAAAATCTATGAAAATGCAGAATAAATACTACTAGGCTATGTGTATAGTATGCATTAATGTGCAGATACTATATAGATAGTATCTATAGATAATGTGGTGGGCTGAAGAGGTTTATTAATATTTACAAAGTAAATCTGCCCATTAGTACCTTAACAAGGTAAAAAAAAAATTGCTGCAGATTGTGGCTGCTCCAAAAAACTGAACATTTTGTTAAACTTAATTTTGGAAACAAATAATTTTTTTTTTTTACTTCTAAATTTAAGCAGGGTGAATAAAAATACTCCACTTGTTAACATTTCTTTCTGTATATTTTCATTGTTTTGAAATTAAAAGTCTTCACCTTTAATTTACTAATGGAAGCTGTGGCCTAGGTTATCTAAAAATCATTTTAATATCATCATGATATTAAAAATAACAATTATAATGGGATGAATAAACAGATATTATTTAATGCTCAGGAAAAAAAAAAAAAAAGACACCAAATTCCTTTCTGAGTAAGCAAGAATCTATTTGTGCTCTGTGGCTGGTTTAATAGGGGTTCAGTGTTTTCAGACCTCTAGCCAAATTGTTCCAGGGTGCTCACTTTGTGCATCTAATCTGATTGATCACTGAACTTTTTTATGGCAACAGCAAAATGAACACACACACACACTCCCTCCAAAAACCCCACATGGTTGTAGTATAGTTCCTAAGTCCATACGTTACGGGTTATACTGCTTAACACGCTTGCTCCCAACTGACCCTCGTGAATTATATCACTTATAAATCATACACAGTGTCTTACCTGACTGGCATAATTATCTCTAGCTGTTCAAAGTAAATTAAAATTATCTAAGGTTTTAGCTCAAGTTCCACTAAAGTCAGTAGATTATTTGCAGTTGTCTTCATTGATATCATAATCAGGTTATGAAATGGGTGGGAAAGAGCGTTCAGGCCCTTTCCTTTTTTTTTTCTTCACTCTTCCTTGAATTTGCAGATCTTCAACCAACAGTTGCTTCTCATTCCCAATTGCTCTTTAGTGTTGGCATCCAGGTTCCCAGACCATTACAGCCAGAGCAGAGGAGCCCCTGTGGAGGGCACTATGGTGCCCCATCCCCTGCTGGGCTCAGGCTCCAGGGACTCAGCTGTGGCCCACCTTAAGCCAACAGTACTGCTGGGTGAGGATTTGTAGAGGACCCATTGCTTGTGTTGGGCACAGGTTTTCCCTTTCACTCATGGGTCACTCTCAGAGCCACAGAGTGGAAAATGCATCCCAGTGTTGATGTCCAAGATGTTATCAGCAATCTTAACCTGAGTATGATGGTGACCAGAAAAGTTATGTTCTTAAATCAGTACTAACTTTGAATAAAACCTATATAATAGTCTTTTGATGAATGAAAAACACTTATCTTTTTTTACAGGAGTAAAAATGGATTAAAGAAGAGAAAGCTGACCAAGTATGTAACTTCTTTGCTATTTAAAGTAATATAAAAATGTATCACCTTAAATTAAACATGCATTATAGAGTAGATGGTACAGTGATATTGCAGTTACAGATGCAGAAAACTTCTTGGTAAACATGTTTTGAGAGAGATTCCCGAAGGCAGAAAATAATCAATAATTGGACAAAAGCAATTCTTCTCAACAGATAGGTTGTGGTAAAACAGCTCTGTACTATAGAAAATTAGTCATCTGGGAAAAGATAAATTATCCAACTTAGTGATTCCAACAGAGCTTATCCTTAGTTAAAAATTACAAACGGTGAGAAACTGGGATGCATTTGTTTGTAGTGATATTTCCCTCTTGACATGAGGCTCTCATTACGGTTGTTGCTAGAACATTAGATCATTAATGCTAATGGGTAAACAGGAGTAATTAAATGGTGATAAGACAGGTTCCTTTGGGCATATTGCCTTAAAGTAAATGAAAAGATTACTGTGTACATGCTTCGGTAGCTTGTAAATTAGAGCATGATAATTAGGTGAGGGAAGCTGTTTACCTGCATTTCGTTATTCAGTGTTAGCTTAATTATTTCTCCGTTACGTTCAGAGGCTGTGCCTGTACTAACAAATAAACCCTCACCTGGCAAATAAGGTGTTTAAAATGTCAAGAGTTGCTAAATCAAGGCTCATTTATACCTGATGAAGCTCTGCAAGAATTTGTATGGTTATATGCCACTTTTTCTTAGCCACCGTGTCCTGGGAGGAGAATTTCACCTCTAATGATGAATGTGTATAGTTCTCAAAGCCAACAGACAAAGCAGTCATGGCAGTGTCATCCAAAATGCTTTTTTTAGGGGAAATTTTGTTGTGGACCTGCCAGAAAAAATCAAAACATAATTAAGAAACCTATTTTTCTGCAATAGCAAACCTCAGATGAGTTTTCAGTGTATCTCTGTCAGATGTGAAAATGTCTGAGAGCAACATTTTACATGGCACAAGAGGGAACTTAAGAGCAACAGCAGCTGCCCTGGTGCCAGAAGCATGCTGGTGGGATGGTACTTAGAGTGAGTCTACAATTGGGTGCTGGATCACTGCTTACCATGGTCCCACCTGTGCCTTGGGGACATAGCCACCTGCAAAAGCAGTTCAAGTGCCATGGAATTGTAAGAAGGGTGCGTGGGCCATTCCCCTCACCTCAGACTGGTGGTTGCCCTCGGGTGGGACAACTCCAAGGCCCCAAAACCAGGCTGCTTATCATCATTAGCACATGCAGCATTGAGTTCACCCAGAGGGACCAGGACCTCTCTCTCAGCCTCTCCTTCTGCTGCTGTTACAGTGTGATACAGGTAATGAGCAATATGCCCACCATTTGGTGGCACTGAACCACAAGATATTTTTTTCTCTTTATTGTGTCTTTCTACCATTAACAGTTGCAAATACAAATTCATGACTTGATAGTATTCTGAAGGAAGGTAGAAATAAAATATACTGAAATAGTTGTGGGTTTTTTTGTAATTTCTGTGTGTTTCTCCTTTAAAGCCCTGTCCAGTTGGATGATTTTGATGGATACATCAAAGATATGGCCAAAGATTCAGATTATAAATTTTCTCTGCAATTTGAGGTAAGTCTGTGGGGACTGTCCTGTCCTAGCTGCTATGCCTAGATCAGCTATTTAGGTTTGTGTGGCATTTTCCTGTGCTCTGTGTTGTTTAATGTGTGCTGTTGCTAGGTGGGTCAGCTTCACTTCCAGTTCTGCAGAATTTAAAAGTGGGCCTTGGTATCATTAAGACTGCATTTAGTAGTCTTGAGTTGAGTGACTCATGACTTCAGATTAAAGATAATTGTCAGACTGACACACTTCCTTTAAGTTTAGGACATGCTGGCAGCCTGAATTGAATTCAGGATTTTAATGTCTTTATTTTACCTATTTAATGCCCTTCATTTGAAAGGAAGCATTGGAATGAGAAAGTAACATAAAAAAAATTCTGTTTAAGAGTACAGATATTTCTCTAAGACCTGTCCAGGTACATTCTCTTATTTACCCAGAATTTAAAGTCAGTTTAATAGTATAAAACTAAAAATCTCCTATCCTGGGGCTAGCTCCCAAAGATTTAAACATGGAAAGGGGTTTGGGAGGACTGTCAGCATGTTACCCCCATTCTGAGTGGCTGATATGTTCCCTTCCTGCCACTGGAAAGGCCTCTGATGAATCGTATGTTAGATGTAGCTGCTGAAGTTAATTACTAGAAAGATCTTCCAAGCATTCCCTAGTATCAAGATTAAAAGCCACTTGAGAATTTGAAGAAAACCCTTTAAGTGGGGTAGATGACCACCACAGAAATAACTTATCAAGCCCCTGGTTTGTCACTATTTTGGCTAATAAAGTGTGGGTGGAGACGAGGAGTCTGCAGTCACAGCCTTGGCCATCAGCCGTGCGTTGGCAGCATCAGCAGGAGGGACTACGTCATTGCTCTCTAGCTGTTTGGAGCCAAACTCAGAAGCATCAGATACGTAAAGTCAGTGTAATCCCACTGTCAGTTTACAAAGTGATTTATGAACATTTTCAGCCTGGTATCCACCACAAGTAATCACTTCACAAAGAGTTATTTTTGAGTGTTTGTGAGTTTGACCTTGGTGTTTCTCTTTCTGTTACCTCAGGAGCTAAAATTGATTGGGCTTGACATACCCCACTTTGCTGCTGATCTTCCCATGAATCGCTGTAAAAATCGCTACACAAACATTTTGCCATGTAAGTAAAATACTTACAGGCTCCTGCTAAAGTCCCTCAAAAGGGAAAGAAGAGTTTTAGTAAGAGATTTTGAGAATCAGGACATATTTTCTGACTGATGAAAGCCTGTTCTAAAACCTGCCCTTGGAGTGAACCAGACAATAGATGTTGGGGTTTTTTTAGCTTTGAAGAGGCATAGCTTTCTGAGGATGTTTATCAAGGCAGGAGTTTGAAGGTGAGACACAGAAAGTTGTTTCTACTACGGAGTAGTGTTACTATATTCTTCTTGCAATTTTAATGAGACCTAAGGGAGTCCAAAGGGATGGCAGTTGGAGGGTGTATTTTCCAGAACAGTAATGATGTTGCATCCATGTAGTGTTTACTGAAGAAAACATTGCTCTCTGTTGGTAAATACGAGCTTTTTATAAGTCGGGGTTTTTTTTCATGTTTTGTAGGATTAATAAATTTTGCCTAATTGGAGATGAGTGCTGTGTTTGAAAGACAAATTTAGGGTTTTTTTCCTTTCACAGATGATTTTAGTCGTGTCCGGTTAGATGCAATGAATGAGGAAGAGGGATCTGACTACATTAATGCCAACTACATCCCTGTGAGTACAGAGGCTTGTGTCAGTGTAGCGAACCATGTGTCAGAACAGTTAAGAGTATGTCACCTGCAAATAGCACAGTATCCCTGCGACCTCAGTCACATTCTCAGCATCTCCTTCAGCTTCAAATATTTTGTCTACCAGGAACTGTGCTTTTCACCACCTACCCAAAAAAAAAAAAAAGAAAAAAGAAAAAGAAAATGTATGTGTGCGGGGAGTTTTTTTGCAAAATTTGTTGCAGTATTGCTGGGTGAGCTGTGAATCTTTGTGAAACCTAGGTGGGACTAGTTGAGAAATGAAGAGGAAGTGTAAAGTGGTTCTGTGGGTTTTTAAGAAAGCTAGGAAATACATAAACTTTTCTAGGTTACTACAGCACGTGGAAAAAGGATTAAGCCAGACACTCCACAACTGACAAAATGCACACAGCCCAGATGGTGCGTGGAGAGAGCTTCTGCTGTCTGTTTCATCTTTGCTGTTTCCTGTGTTCCTCCTTCTGCCCAGAAGAGAGCAGCCATTTCCCAGGGACTAGCACCCAGAGTTTTAGGAGAATTAAAGTATATACAGAGCTGTTGTCAGTTTGACACTGGGAGCTTCATCAGCTCTTGCCACTCTTGTCTGAGCTTGTGCAGTCACTTAGGTTTATCCCTGCCACTGCTACAAAGGTTTCCCCTTATATTATTGGCCCACCATGCTGAGGCTCAGTGTCAGGGAAAGCAGTGTCCACCGGGTCATGCTGTGTGGAGAGGAGGTAGGACACTACAGCATCCCTTTAGAAAAAGCCCTTTCACTTGGTGACCATGAGAAAATGGGCATTTCTGCATCCTTGCCGTGAAGAGAAGGCAGGGAGCTTAATCAGCATTATAGAGAAGGGAGGAGCCCTCAGATGAGTCAGTGAAACCACTTCTTCATTGCTGTGGCACTGCCCATGCATGCACTGCTGAACATGTTGCCTCTACTTAGTTTCTGTGTCAAGAGCAAGAATCTAAACACTCAAGCTGTAAATGTCTGAACTCACAGTGAGCCAAGAAAGAAAAATGTTCCAGCGTTCAAAAGCATCGTTCACAGCTCAGGAAACTTCTGTGACATAGGATTAGGGATAGTGGGAGTTTGTACAGTGGTCTTTTTTGAACTGCTCTGTTCTGCTTTTTATAGTTTACACCTCTTTAATTCTACTTAGAGCATAATGCTGACCACAGAAACTGGGACAGACATGTCACCTTTATGCTTGGCTTTTCCTGACGATTGCTTCTCCTGCCTCCAAACAGAAATACTATTGGTGATATGTGTGTCTGTGGTAATAGAGATTTGACACTTAGATCAGATATAGCCTATGGAGACAAATAAACAGCAAATTCTGTGTAGTGCAAAAACTCAGAGTGAGCTGACTTCTCAAGATGACTGGAGGAAGCCATTTATGGAAAGTGCTCCCAAATCATTACTATTTTTACAATCCACATACTGTGGTGGCACAGAAATTGTCCAATTTGCATGGAATCATGCTGTGTGTTGGATGTATCTTTTGCTCGTATTAGGAATATCAAATAACCTTCCAAATGGAGTTTTGATGATACAGTCTCAGCAAATGTGGTTGTAATAGATTCCAAAATGGCTATTCTGAGGGTCTTTTATTATAGTTTTATAATGCTTATTTTGTTGTGGAGAGAAGGAATCTTTCCAACAAAAAGCATGTTGGTAGAGATAGGAGAAGGAATGCATGTGAGCTTCAAGAAAACATAGCAAAGATCATCTGTTGAAAGGTGTTGACTCAGAGTGTTGTCTATAATTTTAAGCAGAATTCTAATTGATATTTTACTAATTTAAGTCTTCATGAGTCAAACACATGCATGTAATCCTGTTTATTGCTACCTTCCACTTACATTAGTGGCTAAAAATCACTGCCAGCACTGCCTGGGATGAGCAGGGTAGGCGTCTGCAATCAGTTTTATGTCTCTAACAAAACGCACTCTTATATTATGAAATTCAGAAGGAGCTGGACCTTTGATTTATGATTCTTATTACTTGTTTTCTTAAGGTTGCCTTTCCTTCTCTCTGGGTGAAGGATATATATAGTAGCAGCTTCATATTCTGTACCTCATTCTAGATTGCTGACACTTTGGAAGAACCATCCAAAACCGGCAGAAGTTGTAATCTCAAAATAAATACAAAAAATAAAGAAGTAGTTTCTTTATATTAGAAGTATCTTTTAAAAGTACAAATTGAACCTGAGCAACTATAAAAAAATCATGTTGGTAAACTGCACCTGTCTGTTTGTTTCTTAGGGTTATAATTCACCCCAGGAATACATTGCAACCCAAGGACCCCTGCCAGAAACCAGGAATGATTTTTGGAAGATGGTTCTCCAGCAAAAATCTCAGATTATTGTTATGCTCACTCAGTGCAATGAGAAAAGAAGGGTATGTAACAAAATCTTGCATGTAGTATAAACAAAACTACTACGAAACATACTTATTTTCTAGTGAGTGAATTTCCTTGCATTGTTTTTTGATCATGAGGCAGCATCATAACCAGACCTGGAATGGACCTTCATTCACTTATGGCAGGCATTTCAGGATGATTAAGGGACTGGAACATCCTTCACATGAGGAGAGGCTGAGAGAGCTGAGACTCTTCAGCCTGGAAAAGAGAAGGATCGGGGGATTTTGCCACTGTGTATAAATGCCAGATGTGAGGGAATGGAGAGAAGGAATGCCTCAGTGGTACCCAGTAATGGGACAAGAGGCAATGGGCACAAATTAAAACACATTAAATTTAATCTGAGAGCAGGAAACACTTCTTTACTAGGAGGGTGACTGAGGACTAGTACAGGTTGCTCAGAGGTTGAGGAGTCTCCATCCTTGGAGATATTAAAATGTTACCTGGGCATGGTCCTGAGCAGCCTGCTCTATGTGTTCCTGCTAGAGCAGGGGGAATGGACAAGATGACCTCCAGAGGTCCTTTCCAACCTCAGCCACTCTGTGATTCTTCACTTTTTGAGTTTAAATAATAATAAAATGCAAGTATTATACACTACATTTTCCTTGACATCATAACAGGAATATTTGGAATATAATTTATTTTTAAATATGTATGCTCTTGTTCTCTATGCTTTGTTCCTTTTAAACTTATTCTGTTAGGAAAAATAGCAATGTACAAGGACAGGATATATTTCCATTCTTTGCTGTACTAATGATACCCTTCAGAAAAACAGTGTATAGCTTATGTCCACAGTTACACAAGTAGGAATGATCAGGCTGAAAGTCATTGCAGGATGTATTACGTCTTATTGCAGCATCAAGTAAATAGTGCTATAGACATTTCTAAAACTGAGGTTCAGTGTACTTTTCATTGTGCTTTTTTATATATGCATTTATATAACTACAAATATGTATGTGTGTATTTACCTTTTAGGTGAAATGTGATCATTACTGGCCTTTTACGGAAGATCCTGTTGCATATGGGGACATTACAGTGGAGATGCTGTCTGAGGAGGAGCACACAGACTGGGTTTATAGGAATTTCCGTATTAGCTATGTAAGTGAAACATTTTGTATGGCCCTACTAAAAGAGTGAGAGTAATTTTGGTCTAGCTTTTTCTTCAACCTTTGTCCACTTCTGTTGTTCATGGGAATACTCCTAAGAGAAAGATTGATGGCCTTGCCTACACAGGCAAAAGGCTTTCCCCTAAAATTGTCATCTCTGCATTTCTCAGCAAAATGCAAGACTGAAGCAAAAGTAGCACCAGAGTTCTGGACATCTCTGTGTTGCCAATAATTAGTGACAACAAATGTATAAAGTTCTTTCCTTTACCTCAGGCATATCATCTTGCTATAAGCTATTCAAAACTTGAAAACGCCAACATAGAAACGGAAAGTATTTTTCAAAAGGGAAATTCTGAAATATTCCTATATACCTGTAAAGTACTGAAACACATGTGAGAACATGTGATTTCCAAATTAAAGCTGTTCAGATTTTCAAGCATTGCTTTCCAGCTTTGTGTCCTGCACCAGCTTGTTGGCAGCACCAGCTTGTGAAGGAAACGTTAGAGATATGGAGGGGACATGAAAAAATCTGGGCACTGGCATATCAGCATCCACCCAAGACCTTAGTCCTAACCAGCCATGCCCACTGCATTACAAACTGTCCACAGGGTGCAGACTAGGAGTGCAAATAGATAAAACATGATGTGTTGCACTGATGGCATCCATTAAAAATAATCTCGAGTTTGCAGTTCAGGTAAACCATCTTTTACCAAACCCAGGGCAGCTACTTCATGGTCTTTTGTACTGATCTCATTTTTTAATATCTTTTTCCTAAGGATCTGCTGTTTTCTGTGGCTGGGGAGAAGTTACTGCAGTAGGGGTATTTAGCCTGAGCCAGGATGGCAAAACTAAAGGCATTGTTTGCCACGGGTTTTAGTGATAACACTCTCCAATCCTCCCCATGTTTTAAGTTCCCTTAAGTATCAAAGATGAAATGTGTTGCTTTGAGAATCTTATTTCAACTAAAGCCATTACAGTTCCTAATATTATAAATGTTGGGGTTTTTTATAATAATGGGTATTTTTCTAAATATTTCCTTGCCTCCTGTAATGATTTTTTCTTCCTTTTCTTTTTTATTTTTTTTTTCCCTTGGAAACTCAAAAAGAAAAACTCTCGGGAGTCCAGCCTTGATTGTTTGCCAACAGCTTTTTTTTTTTATCTGTGGCAAAACAAGAAGAGGAGAGGGAATAGGACAGAAAGAGGAAGAAAGCCTAAGCTTGAAAAATACAACCATTCTTGATTTAAAAGCAAAATAAAACCAAACCACCGGGAGGAAAAAAAAGCAGAAAAATAGATCTCAAATGCAGAAACAAGAGTTCATGCCTTTTTGGTAATGATGGCCTGATACCCCCTCCCTTTTTCAATCAAATAGCATGTGAACTCTTTGCCACTTTTTTTTAGCTGCCTTGACTTCCTTAGGCTGTATTTAGGGGTGGGAAAAACTACCACAAAATGACAAAAACCCCTCAGTTTGACTGAGCGTGACTGCACTGTTAAAACTCCTGTGAACATATTGCTGCTCCACTTTTCCTGCCAGGCTGATGAGGTACAAGACGTGATGCATTTTAACTACACTGCCTGGCCAGATCATGGTGTCCCCACGACCAACGCTGCTGAAAGCATCCTCCACTTTGTACAGATGGTCAGGCAGAAGTCAGCAAAGAGCAAAGGCCCCATGGTCATACACTGCAGGTAAATGCTTCAAGGAAATGGAGAACTGAAGGATGTAACTTATTAAATAGGTTGGGAAACTTTTGGAAGGATAAATTCTGGGTTTCTGCTTACCTGTTTGCTGGAGATGGTTCTCTTTGGTGTAAAGGGTAGGTCCCCAGCTTTGACTACAGCTGGGCTGGGATTTCAGCCTTGCAGCCATAGACAGCAAGGCGTATTTTTCTAGATAACAGTAATTTCTTTGGATGTTATCAACAAATGGCTTTCAGGAGGTGTAGCAGGTGATTCTGATTCACACCAGCTCAAGGTCTGCCCCTGTTTTCTCATTTTCACACCTTCATGATACAAATGCTGAGGTCTGGTCAACAGCCCCCTGTGGTGTGCTGCTCCCCTGAAGATGTGTGTCTTTGTGCAGATCCTTCTCCTCTGGTCATTCAGCTTTCATTACATTCAGGAGGCATGAAGAGCACTCTCCTGTGTTAGCAATAATACCAATATCTCATGGTATCTCATGTAGCAGTGCTATAGGCTTGGGGAGGAGTGGCTGGAAAGCTGTCCAGCAGAAAGGGACCTGGGGGTTCTGATTGACAGGTGGCTTAAATATGAGCCAGCAGTGTGCCCAGGTGGCCAAGAAGGCCAACAGCATCCTGGCCTATATTAGAAATAGAGTGGCAAGCAGGACCAGGGAGGTTGTCTCTCTGTTCTCAGCATTGGTGAGGCCACACCTCAAATACTGTGTCCAGTTTTGGGCACCTCAATACAAGAAAGATATCGAGGTGCTGGAGCAGGTACAGAGATGAGCAACAAATCTGGTAAAAGGCCTTGAGACCAAGTCTTATGAGGAGGGGCTGAGGGAACTGGGGCTATTTAGTCTGAAGAAAAGGAGACTGAGAGGAGACCTCATTGTCCCCAACTGCCTGAAAGAACATTAGAAGGAGGTAGGTACTGGTCTCTTCTCACAAGTAACTGATGATAGAACAAGAGGAAATGGCCTCAAGCTGTGCCAGGGGAGGTTTAGACTAGAAACTAAGAGTAACTTTTTCACTGAAAGGGTTGTCAAACATTGGAACATGCTGTTCAGTAAGGTGGTTGAGTCACCATCCCTGGATGTGTCTAGGTGTGGTGCTTGGGAATATGGCTTAGTGCTGGACTTTATTACAGTGCTCACTTACTTGGCCTGTCTGGGAGCAGCTGCCATATTAGTGATGATACCATACCAGATTGGTTCCTGATGCATTTCTTCCAGCTGACTTCAGACTGCTTTGTGGCTCCTCATGCAAGAGCTTTTCACAACAGATTTCTTAGAAATATGTAAATAGACAGGTTGCAATGGATGAATGTTTATACATTATGGTGGCACGATCCTAATAGAAGAAATCTGAGAGCTCCTTCCCAGAACATGGTGTTGTATAACAATATCATTGCTAGTTTCCAGATATGGCATGTAATGTTCTACTGCAATGCAAAACAGCAGCATTTGTAAAAGCAGGAAGTCCTGCAGCCCTCCCATGTAACTTAATGGATGAAATAATAGGGAATATTTTTTTGGGAAAAGAAAGGTGCTAGTAACTCAGGTAACAGATCTATATGTAGTAGTGTGAAATCAAACTTCTTATATACCACTTAATTGTTCTGGGAAAGAATAGAAGCAAGCATCAGAGACCTGGTTAAAAACTGCAGTATTTTATTTTAATTAGGATGCTTCTAGCAGCAGAGAGAGAGATTTTCAGATTGTTTTTTTGGCGTAAACTGTATGTCTTAGACAGCATATTTTAAAAGCAGCAATGCTATGAAATCAGTGGAAGTCAGGAAGAAAGAATGTATAGATCAACTACAGCAATTGTTATCAAACTTTAAAGAAGGCATAGAACTGACATTGCAACTTCTCTATGTGTTATTTATTAATTTATCAATTAATGATTCTGTCAAATAAGTAGATAAAAAGTTCTGTTGTATTCCTCTTATTCAAGATATTGACATTTTCTTAAACACAAGCTAAAAAGCTCAACTCTGTTTCATGAAAACTATGTTGAACTGTGTTGAGATGAACTGTTGCAAATATTTTCAAGGCTTTTCTGAAAAATAGGACAAGACAGCAGAAAGAGGTTTTGCTAGCTTGGAATCTGTATAAAACTCAATAAAACCTCTAAACCCACACCCATAATGAAGTCAGACTTAAATGTTAACATATGAAATCACAATGCAAAGATTTTCACGCACATTAGAATCTCTAAATAGTAGTAGTAGTGTCTTTTTTCTAGTCAGTAAGCTTCTTTTTGTAGGGTTAAACATTGGTCAGCCAAGCAGTTGCTGACTATTTCTGTTTGGTGCTCCCAAGACAGAAGTCCTGGAGCATAGACTCCTCTGGGTGGTTAGTCCTTTGAGGATGAACCACAGCAGGGCAGTGCCCTGGCAAAACCAAGAGCTTTGCCGTGCAGAGAGCTGTGGAACGGAATCCTGCAGGTTCAGCCCCAGCTGCCTCTACGCAGCAGTGACTGCTGAGCAGGTCTCTGCATTTACAGTCACAGCCACTGTATTTAGAGATCTCATTAAATCTCTGAGGGCAGCAGTAAAAGTGGGAAGAGCAGACAGCTAAGGGTGGGTGTGGGTGTGCAGACAATTCTGCATGTGCTTGCAAAAAGAGAATTATAAGAAGGTGAAATAACTGCAGAGCCATGCATTCCATACATTCTGCCTAAACAATGTGTGGAAGGCTTACACAGCATTAACTCCTGCAGGTTAACCAGCCTGTCTGTCCTCAGAGTAGCTACATCTGATTATCTTAGCTGCAGGACAACTGCTTTTTTGCTGTACCTCTGATTTTCCTCCACGTTCCCATCAGAAAACCCTGAAATGAGATGCATGTCTGTGTTTGTTGCAGTGCTGGGGTGGGACGAACAGGAACCTTCATAGCCCTGGATCGGCTCTTGCAGCACATCCGTGATCATGAGTTCGTAGACATATTGGGCCTGGTGTCTGACATGCGGTCCTACAGAATGTCCATGGTGCAGACAGAGGTAAGATGAGTTTGCTTCAGCATTGTGAATGTCTCCTTGGATCTGTTTGAAACCTTTCTAGCTGTTCGTGTCCAACCACTGTTGTTCCCCCTGAACACTTGACAAAATAGTTATGAATAGGTATTATTAAGTTTTCACCTTCATTGTAATGTTGTCACATAATTAATCTGCTGCATAGGTGGGTCTGATAATATATGTACAATCTCACTGCTGTCTTCCAGAGGGGATGAGTTATTGATACCTTCTGTGACATTAATATGCAAACAATGCATTAGAAGACATTAACAATTTTCAAACCATTTTGAAAAGAATTGGACTTGCTCAGGCTAATGACTCATGAAGTGGTAGCAACATCCGACAGCCATTCATGCTTGTTCAAGAGGGTGTCATCTGGCCAAGCACAGGAACTCACACAGTGGCAAGACAAATAACAAGCAAAACAGACAAAAGAACTGAGTCTGCCAGACACCCTCCTTGCCCCTCTCCCTGCCCAAATATCTACTGGATATTTCTTCTTCTGTATTTTAAGGCAAATGTCAGGAGAACAGTCATACTGTCAGAATATATAATGGAAAAAATTCACAAACTTTATCCAAAGCAGGAGCTTCTATGACACCTTCCCAGTTCTTCTACTAATGAGGGAAAGATTTCATGCTTGTTGTACTCTTTACTGGTCAGACACAGTATAAACTGGCAAACTCCATACAGTTGGAATTGCCAGCACCATTGGTTACAGGCTGTAAATGTGTTAATCTGTTGCCAAGGATTGTTTAACACGGAGCAAAGCAAAGGCTTTGCAGGGACAGAATGTGGAAAACCTGCTGTGACTACCATCTAGAAATGAAAAAAAGGTCATTATTCTCAGACCATTCTGGATGGTTCCTATCAAACTACCACTTTTCATTCAAGTCTCTAAATTAATCCAAAGGAGATCCTTATGTAAACATGAGAGAAACAAATCCTGATGGTTTATTTCAGCTGCAACTGTGTTACCACTCCAGAGGTGATGTCTTTTATTTATTTATTTATTTATTTTTTTTTTAAATGTACAAACTCATTGTCAGCTTGGAACTGATATTGAGGGCTGGGCTTTGATGGTTGGTGACCTCATGTTGCTCCAAGCAGTGGCCAAACCTGGACACAGAGGGCACTTGGTGGTACTGGTACTCAGGTGCTGAGGCCACTGAAAAAGGCTTTCCTTGCAAAAATGAACAGCTCACCTGGGTTCACATTGCCTTGTACACTGGAAACTTGGCAATGTCTCACTGAACAATTTCAAAAAATAAGTGGCACAGACCCAAAAAGGAGGTTAGATTGGAGAACACCCTGAATTGAAACCAGTCAATCCAAAATGGTGGGTGTTAGGAAGTCCAGGCATTTATTTTGTCTAAAACATGCTTCAGACTCGTACTGGTATCTCCTGGCATAAGCAGACCACTGGGACAGGGACTGAAATCCAGGGTAGGGCTTTGGAGCTTGAAATTCTGCCTTGGGACAGTTGTTTTTGCTCGAGATCCACTAACTCCTTGTGCATAGTGCACTTAAAGATTAGTGTACGGTTAATCAGGGTTTGCCTTCTTTCTCTTTGAAAGAACCTTAATTGATGACTTTTAGATTTCCAACTGAAGTACAGTGGTCATCTGTATGATGATAATGCTTAGAAAAGCCAGTCCATAACCAACACCAAAACCAAAGATAATCACAGTCTTGTTGCACAAAAATCTGTTCACAAATACAGCAGTGCATGTGATTCACCCAACTTGTTTACAGTGTCATTTGCAGAAAGGCTGATAACTCCCCAAATAATTAATGGCTCTGTGGAAAAAAACAAAGAAACAGGTTTCAGCTTTTAATTTTCAAGCTGAAGAAGTCAAACACCAAGGAACATGAGGTTCTGTAAAACATTTTGGGGGCGTATGTGGCATGCATGCAATTTGTTACACATAAAGCACTCGTACCTTTCTGGGAATTAAATTTCAGGCAATATAAGGCAGATCCACTGTAGTTCCAGCTGAACTCTCATATTCAGTTCTATTCTATTCTATTCTATTCTATTCTATTCTATTCTATTCTATTCTATTCTATGCCAGGCCTTGCTATGCCATGCTATGCTATTCAACTTCTGTGTTCATTCAAGTTATTAATAAGTGATTATGATGCCAGGGCAGCTCAGGTGTACTTTGTGCTTCCTCAGCTGCTGTCTTCAACAATTGGGAGCTATTAGTTTGGGAGCAGACACCTCACTGTATGTTGCATGGGCCTGAGGAAGGAGAGGAGTAACAGCTGTGCAGGCTGCTCCTGTCAACTATAAAACTCTTTCACTGGTTGGGTTTTGTCATGCTTTCTGAGGTGCAAAACCCATACATTTGGTCTTTTCTTCCAGGAACAATACATTTTTATTCACCAGTGTGTGCAACTGATGTGGCAGAAGAAGAAGAAGCAGTTCTGTATCAGTGATGTCATATATGAGAATGTCAGCAAGTCCTAGTTCGGAGTCACAGGTGGTAAGTCAGGCATATGTGCCGTGCTCACAGCCTCACGTCCCTCCTGCTCAGTGTCATGAGTGTTTGCTCCAGGAGCTTTGCTAGGGGTTTGGAATATCTTTGCTTCATCCCCCTCCGAGTTGATGTTCACATGGAGCGTGTGAGGAAAATTCCTCTAGCTTTGCACTTTAAGCTCTACTTTCCGTGGTAATTTAAGGGTGTATTGGCTCAGTTGTCATTTGAAGAGAGAATCTGGACATCCTGAGTGAGCAATTTAATCATTCCCTACCACTTGTCCTAACACACCTTAAAAAGTTTAAAGGAGGGGAGGACTTTTTAGCTGCAGTCATTCTCAAGTCTCTTACCAACAGCCAGGTTACCAAGGCCAGCAGATGTTTGGGGATGCTCTGCTACCACTGCTGTTATGGCAAAAAAACCTGCTGGAGGACAGGATGACAACCAAAAAGCTCTGACATGAAATGATGGGGAATTTTCTTTTGAATAAATCTAGAACCAGGGAATAAGAGAAGGCTCAGCCTCACACTACCGTTAGTATAAGTGACATGACTATGTTGCCTTTCCACCAAGCCCCAGTGCCTGAACTGTTGCATGCAGCCAGCCCAGCTGGCTCTCACCTACCCAATGGTTTGCTGGTGTGGACAAGCTTCGAGGATGCACGCTGCTGCTGTTCAAGCTGATGAGCTTTAGTAGAAGTAATAACCCAGCCATAAACTTAATATTTTCTTTTCAGTGAAGAAGAAAGCTACAGACTTTTTAACACAAACTGGTTCTCAAATAGCTGGTGAAGAGCTGGGCTGTGGGCATCAACACTTGCTATCTCTGCTGTGTTTCTGTCATGCCGCACGTGCACCTTTATTAGCCTCTGCATATGTTGTTTCCCTTCCCATTAAATGAACCATGATTTACCTAACTTTTTTCCTAATGTCCTCGTAGTTTACTGTCTAATCTGGGTCCCAGAGGCCAGCTGCTTGTACTGGTGGGCTGCAGGCCCAGCCTGTATGGAGGGATCGTCAAAATAAATGCCAAGAACTGTATTTATTTCCTTGTTTATTTCTAAAGCATTCTGTTTGTTCAGTTCCAGGTGAGACCATGAAGCACACCCATCTTCCCTTGCTTCTGATTTTTTTTCTTTTGATGGTTTGAATGGCCAGTTGTTCTGCCAGGAGAGACTGCTGCTTCACAGTGTACACGGACAATGAAAGAAAGAAACTTTTAACTTTTTGAAGCACTGGGGAGACAAAGCCTTAACGAGCCTGCGGTGTCTTTTGAACTATTTAATTTCTGGACATTTTTTAAAAAATACTGGACCAAATTCAACAAAACACCATGAAGGAAAAGAGACTATATGTGCATAAAATAGATTGCTCCAGAGTGTTGGGATTTTTTTGTTTGGTACTTTTGGTTAATTTTTTAAATTAATTTTTTTTCTGTGCAGGTTGGGCTTATGGTTAAAGTAAGTGCAATATTTTTTTAATGGTTGACTGAAGAGCTTTCTTCATGTGTCACTGGTCTGTGCTAATGTTATTAGGAGAGCAGGCATTGTTAGTATCTAATAATACCTCATTAGTGAATAGCGAGGCATGAACATACATGAAGAAATCTGGAGATTGTGAAAAGAAAAGGGGGAGGGGAAGTGGGGGGATTTGCTGGGTACATGGATTTGTCTGTTTCCTACAGCACTGTGGGGTCTGGAGGAGCACAAGACCCAAGGAACGGACTGACAGGCAGAAATCCAAACCATGAAGCCTGAAGCTGAAGCAGGCAGCTGACACTGAGAAATGGGGTGGTTTTGGTTCTTGACTGTGCTACTACTAATTAAGCAGAGGGATTGCTCTTTTCACCAACCTTTTGAGTAATGCCACTCATAAGGTTCTTGGTTTTAGATTAATCTAATCAAAGTGCAGCTGAGTTTCAAGCTGGGATATGTTACACTCCATTACAATAACATTCAACTGTTGGAGCAGTCTGTGGTGCCTATACCCCTCATTCATTTGTATTTTTAATAAGTATTAACCTTGTGTCAAAACGTGATGCTGATTCAGGTGGGGGGGGGACATGGACAGTAATTTTTTTTAAAAGTACTTTAACAGATGCAACTATTTCTCTGAGCCAGGAATTCACGATGTTACAAAATCAAGGTTTTTGGCATGTGAAGGGCTGGTTATCACTTTATTACTACAAGGCTGCCAAAGCACTGGTATGGATTCCTGCAGGGGCTTCGGGGTCAGGGCAGGGGAGCTCTTCTCTTTTTTGCTGTCAGTTTCAGTTCTAGTCAGAATGATTAGCTATATATTTTATTATTTTTTGTCTTTGTATAATTCCGGTACATCATTGTGTATTGTGACATGGATGCTGTCAGCATTTTTGTAACCTGTTGCTTTGTGTCACCTTTTTGGAAGTTAGCAGCAATGGTACTCAATGTAAACAAAACAAACTTGAACTGAAAGTAAACACACTGGATTGCTTACCTGTGAAGAAGTCACTATCAGCAAAACAGCAAACACCTGCATGTGATTTTTATTCACCCCTGCGGCCTGTTATCACCTGTCAGGGTACCAGGTTGTAGTTTGGTAGCTAAGCTGCTTCCAGGAGCCTGATAACCTCCTTCAGATGATATTTGAATGTTATTTTTTTCTTTCAAAGAGTCACTCCACTAACCAGTAAATAGGTGTATATTCCTTTAATAGCTATTTTGTTACTGTATTGGTTACAGTGGAAAACTTCCTTCAAACCTCTATAGCATGCAAAATGCATAGAATTAACATCCCCCCCAAATAAAACAGGTGAAGGGTTCTGAAGAAACAGGACTCTACCTCTGATTATTAAATGGGTATATTTATTGCCCCACCCCCCCCCTTTTTCATGCATCTACTACTATTTCTACAGTTTCCAGGAAGCCCAGTCCTAAAGCAGAGATGTCTGATCTCTAAACAAGATGCACAGAGATGGATGCAAAAGGGCAGAGAGCTCTGTCTTAAGGGAGCAGGTTGCTAACAACAAAGGCTTCAGTGGTACATGTTTCTCTCTCTCTCTCTCTCTCTCTTTCTCTCGTTTCACCAGTGAGCCTCAGCTGGACCACTTGCCATTTCAGTAAGAACAGCAATGATTTGCCTAATTTCAAAAGAAGACAGAATTATAAATTGACCATTCAGACTTTGCCTTCATGCTTTTTTTTTTTTTTTCTTTTTTTTTTTTTTAAAGTATATATCAGTGTTTCACTATATGTTTAGTCAGAAAATATGTTCACATCCTTCTAGACAACTAGTGGGAGAGGGAGAGGGACCCCCACAAATGTTTTTGCTTTCTCAGCTACTGCCTCCTCCCTCCTGCTAGCCATTGTCCATCAAATCTATGGTTATTCTGTATCATAGACCAGAATTAGCAGGTTACCTTTAAAACATTAATGTGCACACAAAATATCACAGTGTGAGCTGGCTGTAAAGAAGCTTGTCTGAACGTGACAGGGTACAGGATTGCTGCAAGGATGCCAAAAATGCATACTGCCTGAATTTACTTGACAGTATTTGAATGCATGACAAAAAAAATTATTCCATTTGCACAGGAACAGGTGTGTATTTTTCATTTAATAGCTACTTAATCACAAAATCAATTACAATGCAAACTCCATCAGAAAAGTATCTTTACTACCCCATATAGTATGCAAAAACTGCGTAACTGGGTGTGTAGGGATGGCAGTGAAAAACCACCTCTTCCACAGCTCAAGACATAAGTAAAGCAATGAAAGAGTCTGGGACACATTGGGATTCAGAAGACTCATGCAGAGCTTTTAACCTGAACTGACACATACTTTGTCACACTCCTTGAAGGCAAGTAAGTCCAAAGGAACACTGTTCTGGACTCATGCTGCCTGTTGGTCTGCTTTTCAGCATCTGTCAAAAAAAAATGCTCAAGTCATCACAGCTGTAAAGCTGTCTGCAGCTTCAGGTTTTGTAATTATTTTTTTTAATTATGGGTTTCATGCCTATAGCTTATATGTTCTCTCTATTGAGCTGCTGCCCTTACAGCATCTACTGACCCAGATGCATGTAAAAGCACCTACACAGTGGGTGACCATTAACTGAAACCAGGGCAGGTTTTCCCCTTGTTGTCTCATGCTGTCCATGCTGCCATGGAAGGAACAAACAAGTAAACCTACGGCTAAGTGTTAGAGGAGCCAAGAAGTTTTTAGAGCCACGTGTGAAAGCGTTCTCTCTCCGAGCCTGCTCTATGCAGTGATCCCTGACATACTTGGATTTTTAGAATCAAAGGAAGGAGTCAAATGTTTCCTTCCATCCTCACAAAAGGATTAAGAACAGGTTGGGAAGCCTTACTTGTGCTTTACTTCGTTTTACAGTTTGTCTGTTTGTTTTTTGATGTTGTTTTTTTTTCCACTTAAAGAAGACAAAGTTGCACCTTGTGAAATACTCAGCATCATAATCTTACATATAAAAAATGGCCCTTTCCTCCCTCATCATCAAGTACATAAACCACAGAATCATACCACCTCCCGCTCACTTCTGTTTAAAGGGCTTGTGTGAAAACTAGTTTCATCCAGGCAGGCAACAGCTGTTTTGAGCTTTGCTGTTGCTGTGACTGGCAGCAGTGGAAGCCAAGCAGCATCTAGGAATTCTGCTAGTAGAGGCATAGATGAATATCCTGATTCTGTTTTGGGCCTGGATGCTGAGGAAGTAGTAAAAGGCCGAAGTTGCAACCTATGCTTAGCACCAGAGAATCTGAGGAAAGAGCCAAAGGCAGTTAAATAGGCACTTATTAACTAAAACTTAACATAGCAGCAGTGTAAGTTCATGATGCTTGTGAAATATTTAAACAGATAACCCAATGCACACTTACACTCATGTTTGCAATTTGTCTTAACAAAGCACTGTTTAACATCTCAGTTGCTAGAGGATAAGTAAACTATTCCATGCATCAGTGTTGGTTAGAAGTGGTCCTTACAAATTCAAGGTGAGGTTTGACAGTGGTTCTCTCTCCCCATGGCATCCCAGGGGAACAAGCAGACTGAAGGAATGGGAAGAAGTGCCTCGCTGATGGTAAAAGGTATGTGCTTAGAAAGCATAAAAGTACTGAGGGACCATGTACTGCTAAAACTCTCCGTCCACCCAATTAAAACGGCAGGCTCAGGGGCAGCAAAATAGTAAAGCAGTTGCAATATTGTAAAACATGACTCCTTTTTCCACATCTAATAAGGCTTTTTATTATTATTCACATTTAAAAAACTGTGTTGTATACTTTTCAAAGACACTTTTCAAGTATCACACTTTCTAAAATATCAGTGTAAAAAAAAAAAATCCTCACTGCTTAAATCCTAAAGAATTGGAATGAAACATGGCATTTTCATACTGTTTTCGTTTAAGACACTGAACATTTTGAAGAAAAAAAAAAAATTTCATTTGAAGAGCCCCCATATGAGATCTTTTGATGTCTCCTAACTGCTAGCAAGCTGAAAAATCAAAGACTGCACAGCAGTGGGGTCAAGCTCCCTGCAATGCTTTAAACAATCAAGCAAATCCCAGCAAAAAGATACGTGCCTTAATGCCATTCAGATTTCACAAGGTGTAACACAGAAATCATAAAGACTAGTTCAACAAAGTTAAAGGTAAAATACAACTCAAGTTATACTGAATTAAGTCATTAGTAGCTAATTTTAAAACTATGAAAAACACAGAAACAAGCCAGACAACCCCCCAAACCCCAGATGATTTTGCTTATCTCTTAAATATATGGAAGGGGTTTCCCATTTTCCTCCCAAAGATGCCTCCGAGCACACTGGTCACTTTCAAACTTGTCTGGCTGTTTCTATGCAACTTAATACAGAAACCCACCTTCAAAAAAACCAAAACAGCAACAACAACAACAACAAAATCACAACAGTTGTGAAGCCACCTCTTTTCTCTCAGAGATGAAACCTGAGTGCTTCCTCAAAGATCTCCACATGCCAAACTCCTCCTGGCCAAAAGCAAAGCCTATGCTGAATGTTAGAATAAAACCTTGCAGAGAAAGAGTATTTGCTTCACATTTTGGTAACTGACAGGGGAACAGAGGTGCAGGTAACCATCACAATACCTTTCATGGAACTAGATACACTTTCCATGAGAAAAGATAGTGACTCTACTTTTTAAAATAAGAGTTTTGACGACCTGTTTAAAAGTTTCCTACTCCTGTACTTAAAAGTAACGAATCAGCTATGCAAGAGAAGCTTCAGGTCTTCCTTGATTTTCTTAGTCATTCCCCACCCAGTGCAGGGAAGGTTGCTGTACAGTGAATACTCTTCAGGCTAGGTATAGACACTAGAGAGAGTGAGGAAGAGGAAATTTTAAATGTGAATCAGAGAATTCATCAAGCCTCTGGAGGTCTAGGCTTGACCTTTAATGACAGGACAGGCCGTGAGATAATTTCCTCCCCCTAAAGCTATGCATATAAGTTGAATGGATGCAGCTACCATGCTTGTGTGCATGCTGGGAGTCTTCAGTTTGGGATCTGTCACTTCTTGACTCATTTCTTAGTAAGATATGCTTAAACGACAAACCTAAGTACTTTTCACAGGTATAAATAATATATATTCCATGTAAAAATACACAGGCACACAACCAACACACAGAAGTAGTATTTGTAGGGACATTTACAATAAATGGCACTAAACGCCTTTATTAAGATTTTAATTTTTCTTTTATGAAAAATGAACAGGATTCTTTTTTCCCTTGTACACAGAGGAAGAGCAAACTAATGGCAAAAATCAAGAACACTTTCTTATTTCAATACCATCTTTGTAGACACAAAGATACAACTATTTAACAGACAAGAAATACTGTTTATTGCAGACTTTAAGCTGATTTATGTGAAAAAGGCACTATGAAACTTGAACTAGATGATTAAATTTGTCTAAATTTAGTGATATTATATATTATATATAATACATATATTATATATAAAATCACAAATCCATGTGAGATAACATTTTGTGACAAAATCATTGCATCTTCAAAAATAGTATTTGCTGGAAGAGATGTTTCCTTTTCTTCCCCTTTTGCCTCCAGAAATGCACTTTCCCAAAAGATTACATTGATAAAGGAACAACAGCTTTTTACATAAGGAAAAACTGATACCTGGAATCAGCACACAGAGTAGTCTAAATTATACACTGTTCTTCTCATGGGTTAAGTTACAAACAAAAAAATGCAAGTATAGTAAAAAAAATAATAATGTACTGCAAATTGTTTCATGGCTACCTACAGAATCTGATCATCTCTTTGAGCTGAGTTATGTTACTATTTTCTAGATATTCCTTTTTGTGCAATATTATAGTTCATCACAAGTGAAGTATTGATAAAATCAATGTACACAGTATTATTTTGCTATAAACAGCATCATTAGTAATAAAACATCTTGGGAGTAATGCAAGAGAGATTTAGTCTACATTGGGCTGCTGTTCAGTCTCTTAACACTTCCTCTCTGACTGCTGGCATCAACAACTTAAGTAAACATTCTGCAGCCGAATGTCGCATGGCAAGAAAGACTGAGCCAAAAAATACCTCATCGCACACTACAGCAAGAGATGGGATTCCAAATCTTATTATTACTGAAGGGTTCAAATGCTTATTTTTTGCTGGCTCAGCTTCCCTCAGATGAATCACAAAGATGTGTTCCAGTTTATTTGTCACATTAATTCCATGAAGTCAAAACTCATCTTTGGGTGTTAATGAACCATGTGCCAATATTTTCACCTGTCAGGAACCTCCATTGAATTTCTCATCTGTTCATTTTTAATGATGAGAAGCCAGCAGCAGGTACTTCTGTGGAGACTACGGTAAGTTTTCTTTATGGAGGCTAGTTACGTTTACAATAAGTAAGACATTCCCCTTCACTGTTTCCTAAAACAAAGCTGGATGGTATAATGCTATGAATAATGGAATTAAAGAAAAAAGAACAGGGATTTAGTGGCTGCTTGCTTCATCAAAGGACTCCACACCTGAATCTGTGGCCGCTGCACTGATTTTTTCTTGTCGTCTTCTCATAATTTCTTGCAGTTCTGAACTACCACTGTTAGCCTATAAACAAATAAAAAAGAGTTTACTTGTGGGTTTGACATCTGATGAAGTGCTTTTGCCAGCATTTTATTAAGACAGATGTTTGAACAAATATAACTTACCTTGTAGCTCCAGAACTAAAATTGCCCTGAGAATCTGGTTAAAAGACATTTGGAACAGGAAAATATTTACACTATCCTTAAATGTGGACCAGAAAAGAACCTGCAGACTATTAAAAGTGTCAGCTTCACCTTAAGCATTGCAGAGCATCTTTAAATCTCACACAAACCCCTGGAAGCACTGGGTATTTATAGGCTGAAATATGGCTTCAGTAAAAGCAGGGTTAAAGCTCAGCAAGATTCTTAGGATTCCACCCTGGAGTACTTAAAAATCAGGGCAATCATATTTAGAAATCATAGCACATAAACCCTTCATGATTTTTTATTTCTGTAAACACAAAATTAATGCATGCACATGGGTTTGCACAGTCAAGGCCTTCAAGGATTCAATCTTAGTATCTCATATAACATGATACACCATCATACATTTGCTGTTCACAGACACAGGTTTCAAACTTAGAGCACAGCAATAAAAATTGACAGGTTGACACTCTTGAGGGACAGGATGCCATCCAGAGGGACCTGGACAAACTGAAGAAGTGAGCCCGTGTGAACTTCATGAAGTTCAACAAGGCAAAGTGCAAGGCCCTCAAACTGGATCATGGCAACCCGATACCAGTACAGGCTGGGGGATGAAGGGATTGAGAACAACACTGAGAAAAAGGACTTGATGGTACTGGTAGATGAAAAGCTGGACATGACCTGGCAACGTGTGCTTGTAGCCCGGAAAGCCAACCATATCCTGGGCTGCATCAAAAGAAGTGTGGCCAGCAGGTCATTGGACGTGATTTCTCCCCCTCTACTCAGCTCTTGTGAGACCCCTGCCTGCAGTGCTGTGTCCAGCTCTGAAGCCCCAGTGTAAGGACATGGGCCTGTTGGAGCAAATCCAGAGGAAGGTCACGAAGATGATCGGAGGGCTGGAGCTCCTCTCCTATGAAGACAGGCTGAGAGAGTTGGGGTTGTTCAGCCTGGTGAAGACAAGGCTCAACATTTAAAAGGAGACTATAAGATGCAGACAAACTTCTGAGCAGGAGATGTAGTGAGAGGATGAGGAGGAAGTTTCAAACTGAAAGAGGGTAGATTTAGACTAGATATTAGGAAGAAATTTTTTACAGTGAGGGTGGTGAAACACTGGAACAGGTTTCCCAGAGAGGTCAGGTTGGATGGGGCTCTGAGCAACCTGATCTAGTTGAGGATGTTCCTGCTCACTGCAGGGGGGTTGGACTATCTGATCTTTAAAGGTCCCTTCCAACCCGAACCATTCTATGATATGATTGCAGTTAGGAAAGCAAAAAGCTCAGCTTGAGCTGACATTGGCCAGAGATATCAAAAACTTCAAGAAAGGGTTCTTCAGATACACCAACCAGAAGCAGAAACAGAGGAATAATATTGGCCCACTATTAAAAAGGAGAGGTGAACTAGTCACCAACAGTGCTAAAAAGGCAGAGGTCCTCAACACCTGCTTCACCTCTGTCTTTACCACTACTGTTGGGTCCCAGACCATATTAACAAAAGTCCAGGTTGATACAGACACCGACCCACCAAAAGTGAAGGAAGAGTTGGTATGTCAACTATTAGATACAAATCAATGGGCCCAGACACCATCCAACCTAGGGTGTTGAAAGAGCTGGCTGATATTGTTGCAAGGCTGCTCTCCATAATCTTTGAGAAGTTGTGGAGACTGGGAGATGTCCCTGAGGACTGGAGGAAGACTAATGTCACCCCATCTATAAGAAGGATCAAAAAGAGGACCCAGGTAATTATAGACCCATTAGCCTAGGAAAATCATGGAGCAAATCCTCCTGGGGACTGTCACAAGTCAATTGTAGGACGTGATTGGGAAAATCCAACATGGACTTACCAGGAGCAAATCATGCTTGACAAGCCTCATCGCCATCTATGACAAAGTAACCTGCTCGGTTGGTGCAGGGTGAGCAGTGGACACTGTCTACCTGGACTTCTCCAAGGCTTTTCATATGGTCCCCCACAGACTCCTCCTGGACAAACTGACTCATTATGGCCTTGACAAGTGGTTTGTGCTGTGGGTGGGGAACTGGCTGACTGACCATACCCAGAGGTTGATAGTTACTCGTCAAACTGGCAACTGCTCACAAGTGGGGTCCCCCAGGGATCAATACTGGGCCCTATGTTGTTTAACATCTTCATAAGTGACCTGGATGTTGGGATCAAGAGCACCCTGATGAAGTTTGCTGACACCAATATGAGTGGAGAGGTTGACACTTCAGAAGGGAGGGCCACCCTCCAGGATGACCTAGACAGGCTGGAGGAGTCGGCTAGCAGGAACCTTATGAAGTTCAACAGGAAGAAGTGCAAGGTTTTGCACCTGGGAATACATAACCCAGGAGCGCAGTTCGGACTGGGATCCACCTGGCTGGAGAGCAGCCCTGTGGAAAGGGAACTGGGGTTCTTGGTGGATAACAGGCTCAACATGAGTGAACAGTGTGCTGCAGCAGCAAAGAAAGATTCCCCCACATTAGACAGTTTTAAGTTTCAGCTTGACAGGGTTCTGAACCATCTCATATAAACTACAGTATTACATAGAAAGGTTGCACCAGGTGATCCCTGAGGTCCCTTCCAACCTGGCATTCTATGATTCTATGACTCTATTAGGAACAGTGAAGTATTGTGAGGACAAGGCTTTATTTCACCTTTTAGAGTGAAAAACATGTCTGTTGAGCCAGCTGCCAACAGATTGCTTTCGCAACATAAACAAAGCTATTAGCAAGGGCAAGACACATATCCACTAGAGCAGAACTTTCCAAAGTGTGCATGACTTTGAATAAAACTAGAGGATTAAAAAGCAAGAGCCATATCCTCTACTGTGTTATTTGGCTATGACCTTACCTTCCAAGGTTCAAAACTTGCTTTGAAAATAGCCTTTGAATAAGGAAGCAGAAGCTGTTTTTCAAATTTGTAAAACAAATTTCAGGACTGTTAAGGGGAAAATTCTTCAATTTATTCTGAACTTGGAAAATTTATACCATTACATAACATTTAATTTAGATTTATCCTATATATCCATTGCAATGCCTCATCTGATGCCACTACCTGGCAGAAAGGTTAGGTGTCTACAGGGAGGGAAGGCTAGGATGCTTCTCCTAGAGAAATTACCATTGCTTTCTTCTCCCAGAGTGGAAGGGCAAAGCAGGGGTCTTATCCTTGACTCTCTGAAGGTGAGAGAGGAGTTTTATTTGTCTTAATTAATCCTGTCCTTGCCCACTTGGTTTTAGATACAGAGCAAGTGCAGCAGTCACCCATTACTGAAGTCATGCATAAAAAACATCAGCAGATATCTAAGAACGTGCTTTATCAGAGGTTAGGTAGAAATATTTTTCTGACAATGACAGAGCAGCCAAGGCTGTAACATGTACCTTCCTGATAACATCAATAACAACATGACTGATGAGCCTGAAACACTGCTCAACTAAACCAACTACAATGCATTATGTGGCTCAGCACAACAGGCACATCCTACTCAGAGGCAGGGTACAGTGCAGATAGGCAGCCTAGGGCTGTTCTTAGGAATACAATTTTCCAAATAGACTGCTAGATCTTGGCCTTAGTGATTTACCCAGCTTAGTGTCTAACCAGATCATGGGTTATTGGTTAACTCCATCATGCAATCTCACTTCTGAACCTGGGTCATTCCTTTCACCAAGGTGTCAAAGAGAGTAAGCCATTCTTCCAGGCAGCTTGATACACAGAAAGAAACCATTTTCAGTATTAAAGCAATGTGTGCCCATGTTTCCCATTCACAGAGTAGACAGGCAATCAGAATATGGACCTGAAGCATTCCCTGCCAAAAGTTATAAAGGTGGTGTCCAGGATATTGTGAATCTACACTTACCTTTTCACCACCAGAGCTTGAACTGCTCAACTAAACTTATGGAAATTGACATGTAAAAACAAATAAGCATGGAGACTATTAATATTTTAAATATTATATCTATATAAACATAAGAATATTAATTTAGTAGTTATATTAACTAAACTGCACATCCTCAAATCCATGAGCTCCAATGGGATGCACCTGGGAGTGCTGAGGGAGCTGGCAGAAGTCATTGCTAGGCTGTTCTCCATCATCTTTGAAAAGTGCTGGAGAACCTGAGGACTGGAGGAAAGCCAGTATCATTCCAGTCTTCAAAAAAGACAAGAAAGAGGACTAAGGTAAATAGAGACCATTCAGCCCCACCTCCACCCCTTGAAAGCAAATGGAAGAGCTTATTCTTGATGCCATCTCAAAGCATGTTGAGCAAAAGAGGATCATCAGGAGTAGTCAGCATGGATTCACCAAGGGGAAATCATGCTTGATCAATCTGATAGTCTTCTGTGATGGCATAACTGGATGGATAGATGAGGGGAGGGCAGTGGATGTGGTCTACCTTGATTTCAGCAAGGCTTTCAACACCATCTCCCACGGCATCCTCACAGCCAAACTCAAGAAGTGCAGATTTGATGACAGGGCAGTGAGGTGGATTGGCAACTGGCTGAAGGACAGAGCTCAAAGAGTTGTGGTAAGTTGAAAGTCTAGTTGGACACTTGTGTCTATTGGAGTCCCCTAGGGGTTGGTACTGGGTCCAGCCCGGTTGAATATATTCATCCCTCCTGAGAGGGATACTCTGATCAGAACAAAGAACCTGGTGCACCCTGCCTCCTCCCGAGACACCACTGTTTGCCATCACCACTTCCTCTGGCAAAAAGGTGTTTGGCCCTGGCTATGGCCACCTCTCTGCTGTCTCGACACACTCGTCTCACACAGAATTCTCTATCTGCTTTTGTTTGGCCAGGCCCAGAAACCTGTTAAACCCCAAACAGCTTCTCTTAAATAAGGACTGCCTTCTTAAACCCTGTGACTTGAAATGCTAGAGGAATAGAAAGAAAGATGTGTCTTAATGTTTTGAGTGATTCAGCAAACAACAGGCTAAAGCAACTGAGAATTGTATAAATTTTGAAATTCATCAGTTAAACCTCAAATAACTGAGGCAGAAATAAGTATTTCAATTACCTTTTCACTAACAAAATCCAACGACCTAGTTAAACTCTCAACACATGTTTATTAACACTTACAGAGCATTTATTAGACAAGTTTTGACTGCTCAGTTTCCTGCAGAGCGAGACCTAACTGAGGCAAGCAGAATTACAGCACAGAGACAAAAAAAGGACAGACTTCTGCAATCCAGTGCATTACTGCTTTTCAAACTGATTTCCACTACAGAGGCACTTCCACCTCAGTACACAAGGGCCTAATTTATGAAACTGAAATAAGATTATTTACATTCCAGAAAAGTTGAAGAATACACATATATCTTCACTAGGAAATGACGATTTGCACTGGACTCTAATAACGTATTTTCCTAAGAATAAAAGTGAAATATTTCTCCCTTCCTCTCAGAGGAAAAGAGGGATTCAAGGAGATAAAGCAATTTTTAACAGTTTAAAAAAGCAGTACTTCTGATCCACACCAAACAAGTACATTGTAAAATATGGATAATCATAAACTTGTCTTTGAAAATATGCCTCGTAGTTAAAGCTTAAAATCATTTAAGCAAGACACTCCCAATTTCATGAGGGGATAGAAACACATTTCAAAATTCTTCAAGATTTTCTTTTTGGTTGTGAAGAATATAGGTTCTTGTTTCTACCAGCGTCACTGCTAGACAGTGTCAAGTCCATTTCTCCAATTGCTACAGCAAGGTTTTAAAAAAGAAGTAGATGCACCTGCAGTGTTCCTGGTTTAAAATTGATAAGCATTCTCTCTAGCACAACTTTGTATATAAGGTGTTTAAGGAAAAAAACAATTGTAATTAAAGCAAGCTACCACAGAGCAATGAATAGATAAAAAATTCTATCATTAGCTCAGTAATTTTGCTAGCACAGGGTAAAATGTTTTGGTTTTTTTCCCCAACTTAGGAATCCACCAGTACAGATTCCACACCATCTGACCTGAAAGGCCTTGAGATTCAACAGGGAGCTCACTCTACCACTTTCTCATGCTCAATACGTTAAATCTCCTCTACAAAGATAAAGCAAAACTAAGTCATCACCACCAAAAGTACAAGGGGTACTTGTTTGTTCAAGTACTAGGCAGAGCAGGAGACTCTCTCCTGTTGTTTTCCCCAAAGCCCTTTTTTGTCTCATTTTGTCTTCTTGCAGCCTCATTACAGTCTTAATCTTCAATACCACTGTGCACTTTTTCTAATGGTCTGTGGATCCTTTCAGAAGTGGAGGGAGATTCCACTCGGTGTTTTGGCTGATGCTGCTTCAACGGATTAATACCAAATGACTCAGGTATAAACACTGCTTATCAACATAATGGGAACTGGGGAAAAAACAGGCACTTAACTACATTAAGGGGGCCTACATGAAAGCTGGAGAGAGACATTTTACAAGGGCATGTAGTGATAGGATGAGAAGTAACGGTTTTGCCAAGAAGAGTTGTGGATGCCACCTACCTGGAAGTGTTAAAAGCTAGACTGGATGGGGCTTTGAGCAACCCGGTCTAGTAGGAGATGCTCCTGCCCATTGCAGGGGGGTTGGAACAAAGTGATCTTTAAGGTCTTTTCCAACCCAAACCATTCTATGACTCTAAAAAGCCAACTGCCTCACAGAAAGTGCTATTTTACTTCTACAGGTTCAAAAGTGTTGACTCAGCATTAGGTTAGTAAGAAGGGTTATACATACCTCCAAGGCAGATTTCTGTACCGTAATTTGGCTGTAGACTCTAGACCCTTCTGGGCAAACAGTCCTCAGTTCATCTTTATTGAGGGAGAAAAGCTGAGCACCCGTCAGCACACCAAGGCTGTTGACAGTCCTAAGGTCACACCAAGGGAACAAACAAGAAGTAAGCAAAAATACACTAGCGAAAGGAGAAATGCAGGTTGGCTACATCCCATTGTCTCAGATAGGGCTACAAAATCAAGATAAAACCTAATGCAACAGAACTCTTCAAGTCAATTCAGTTTCTGTTACAATGTGTATTTTTTGGTGGAGGCTAATATGTAGTATTTTTTCCTAAATATATCTGTATCTCCATAGATCTATAGCTACATTGATATATACTGATATATATACACATATGTGTAAATATATATGTGTGTGTGTATATATATATAAACAAGTCATTTTTTCCAAGAGTGCAGCTGACATGTTTGGGTTTTCAGAAGGCTGCCTGATTTTAGAAAGTGGGCAGACCACATCCTAGTTACTGACAGGAAACTAATTTTAAGACGTTTTCTTACATTTGCCCTCAGACTTACACGGGGTTGAATCCTTTGGACTGCAACCACGCTTTTACATCCTCAGGTGAAGAGTCATAAGTGATGTTAATTACTGGGATGTTTGGTCGTGGCACATGGAACTTCCTCTGGGCAGCGCTCCGGCCAATGGTGAGGCGGTGAACAAGTTCATCCTGCACCTCCTCCATCTGCGATTTCCTGCCTAGAGAGAGAGAGAGAGAGACGCCCCACAGGACTTATTCTCAAGGTTGCTTTATCAAAGATAACTTATTTCTTCTACTCCTCTCTTTGCAAAACAGAACAAAATCAAAAAACAAACAAACAAACACCAAACAACAAAAAAACCCTAAACAACCCCACAAAAACTGATAAAAAAGAAAACATAAATGAAACTCCCAAATTCAGCTGAGACCCTAGAATGAGGAGATGAGCTTGACAGCTGTTTAACTGTGAAGAAAATGGGCACAGAGGGTTATGCAATTGTCATAGTCTGTTTCTTCACATAGAAAGAAGATAGTTTAAAAATCAAAACAAAAAAGTTGATGGAGAATATAAGATTGCTTACACTGTGCAAAAGCAGCATTTTCCACAAAAACATATTTAATTGACAGCTCAACATTTTAGTGCAATAAATGTAGGCAAAAAAATGTCATTACTGCTGACACATATCACCTTACATCTAATAAGCTATAATAGTCATAAAGTATTTGAAGGGGCTTTAAGAAATGTGAATTCAATCCAAGCCTGGAGTCACTAGTTAGATGAAACGTCACACTTTGCAGTAAAAAAAGAATGAAGAGAAAGAAAGAAAAAAAAACAACTAGCTGCTCTCACCAGAGAGACAGGAATTGGGCAAGAAGGCTTCTTTGGTGTGTGTTTGTTGGTTTTTTTTGTTTGGTTGTTTTTTTTAAACAAAACTGCAAAACTTTGCAATCCCAAACAACCCATTTGTCTGAAGCATTTAGTTCAACTGCTGGACACTAGCAGGCAACAAACCAAAATGCTTTTTATGCATTTCAACAAAATCAGTTATAAAGACACTGAAAATTGTTTAATATCCATATAAAAAGCTCTATAGATAATCCAAAAGTTAATGCTTTTTTGGGCACAGAGAAGATACTGATTTAGCATAGTCGAAATCTCCATGAAAATGACTATAAAAATCCTTTGACATGTAACTGCAATTGATGTAAAAAATTCTCAGAATTTCCTTGCCAAGATATTTTTAGTTGTCTTTATTCAACCATCTCACTTTGATACACAAACAGTAACTGCAGCACCTTCTCTGCCGCACTCAGATGGCAAAAGCTATCCCTTTTCTCACATTATACTGACAGCAACAAATGAAAACAACACAACTTCAACAAGAAAAAAACGTAAGATAGCAAAAATATTTATTTCCCTAGTTTCCTTTTATATTCTTCCAAAACCTCTCCAAGGATCAACATCTCTAGGCAGCCAGAGCAATAAAAAAAGCTCTACATAGGCTTTTAGGATTATGGTTTTTCAATCATCACAAAAAAAAAAAAAATCCTTATTTTATCCATTTTTTTATTTTACAAAATAGCCTCAGGTTTAAAGTGTACAAAATATCTCTCATAAAATATGTGAGGCACTCAGGCCCTATCATGTTGAGTCTTTTTTCTCCCAGAGTTTGAAACAGAAGCCAAAATGACATGTGCTCAGTGATACGTAAAGGTCTGAGATGGGATATATGAGTAAAGCCTTTAGGCAATGCTGTTGAAGCATGCACCAGTTATTTTCCCAAACAGGAAGAGAGCAAGAAAATCGCTATCTTCCTTCTATTTACACAGATTTTGAAAGACTTATGTTTTATCTAGCCCAAGACTGAATCTGAAGATCAGTACTTAGCTTTTAGATAACAGATCCTTACTGTTGTTAGATGAATTATCATAAATAAACAAAATACACTCAGTGTGAAGCAGGTATGACATTGAGTGTTCTCTGCAAGGTTCAGGGGGGTACTTGGGCAGCAGGTACAGTGGCAGGGTTGTCCATTACCTTTGCAGTTATTCAGCAAGGACTGTGAGGTACCTGAAACCCATTAACTGGGCTTGAACAACAGCTCCCAGGATGGCACAGGAGCTCACATGTGCCTCCCGGAGCCTCAGCGGAGGCTGAGAAGGCAAGAGATGTCTTGTAATCCCCTAGTCTAACATTAGCTCTTCCCATCTTGCACCCTGGGTACCTGAAGCCAGGAAGATTTTCCATGTCTAATTGATAGAGAAGGCCATCGTAGGTTCAGGGAAACACACCTGCTACAGCATGCAAAGTTCATCTTACATGGAAATAAAATTATAATTTTTGTGTCTCTGTGTGTACCAAATTTAATCCTCACTTTCCACAGCTTTTGTAACTGCTCATTTTTTTAAGTAACAAACCACACAAAATAGGACAAAGACAGAATCTGGCCCTACTGTTTCTTTGGAAACAGCAGTGAAGCCTGTTCTTCCTGCCAGGCTGCTCCCCATTTATAATTTCCAGCCAGCTGTAGTGTTATATGAAAATATTAGAAAGATCCAAGAGCCTTCCCAAGTTCAGAGCTTAGGCAAGAGCTTGTCTACCACCAGGTAATGCCAAAACAGGCTCCACTGACTATGTGTGCTTATCCAAGCAGGCATGCTTCCCATCCAGTGTGGAGAGGGTGGAGAAGTCCTTCTGCAGGAAGGATTATGCTCAGTGCCATTTTTTTTACCTCAAGTTGAAGTGGGATTTTCTGTTAAGGCAGGGGATGGGAAAGCTGTCAACTCATGAACAGCAAAAAGCTCATTATTTTAACAGCTCTTACTTTAATAGCCATAGCAAATGCTTGCCTGCAAGTTTCAGTTCTTTTTAAGCCAAGCAATCACATTGGTTAAAGTGCATTTAGGACAGAAATTATTGATTAAATAAATTCTCTTAACCTAACTTGCTTTTCAAGTGGTGCAGAGTAGGGGCCTCAACAGCAGTTAGGTTTTACATTTACAAGGTGGCCTTAAGCAGAGCTTTTCATGATTGTCACGCAGTGCTGGATGCAGGTTACCATGTTTTTCCAGATAAAGGGCTACCAAGTATATTCTCTAATCCTCCTAATACAAGGACACAAAGGGTTGCTTGGTGGCATTCCAGCTGTTGTCGCCTTAACTAAGCTAAGAGGACCTAAGCCAAGTCTTCTGCAACACTATTACAACATGGTTCCTATGCATCAGCCAGAACCACAAGCCTCTTGAAAGCCTTGGATATATGTTTCAGAACGGTGCAAATGCCCTTGAAATCTGCTTGATCATAGAGAGAAGCATAAAAGCAGCCTGATTTTAAAAGCCATCTAGATTGCAATGTAGCAGCGAATTCAGCTGGAAAAAGTACATTAGTCAGCATATCAGCACAGGCATTTGCAATGTTGAAAACCACTGACTGAAGATCACAGAAAGTCATAAACGTAGATAATTTAGGACTGGGACTAGTGCAGAAGTGTTTTGCCCCTACTTACTATTGTGATTAGAAAGGAACAGAATACTCTATAGATAGAAATCATGTATTTTAAACATAGAGTTAAAGCTAAATATTTCATGAACGTTTTATCTGAAGCACAAGGTTTTAAGGAATTTAAGGCTGAAGCAAAACACGCAGAAAAGGCAGAAACACTTTTTTTCTTGCTTCTTAGACAAACTTACGATCCACAGGAACTTGCTTCTGCCTCTGGGTGTCCCGTGCAATGCTGCCACCGCTGTCGCTAGAGGTGCTGCTTTGGCGGCTGATGGTTGCTGGCGCTTTGGGCACAGGAACCGGTATCGGTGCCGGGGCGCTGGGCGGCAGGGGGACAGCCACGGGGACAGGGGTGGGTGTTGGAGGAGGCGAAGGAGTAGCGGGGACTGGATCAGGTTGCTTTGTGACATGGTCTGTCTTTTGTTTCTGAAAAGATTCAGAGAGACTCAGTTTGACAAGAAAACCTGGACATCTGACAAACTCAGGTTTCTGCAGATGATGTTGGGATGCTTTGCACAGGCTGACTTTGTTTACTGCACAAAAACATCTTACTTGCCAGATATAGTTCCAAAATATGCCAAACCTTGTTTTGGAATCAGTGTTTCCATCAGTTTCCTTCTTTGTTGGACACAAAATTCACACCAATGACATAATCTCAAACACGCCTTTCTTTCAAACAGATGAGCTCTATAAATGGAATTGTTTTTACTTGCCAAACTTCTATTACCTCACACTTTTGAATGGTTTCCGACATTTTCTGAATTTTTAACTGTTAATCAGTATAAAAATGTAGATTTTAGAGGTGTTATGTAAAAAATAGTGGAAAATGAACATATCCAGACACACCTAAGCCTGACTACTGGTCTACCTTAAAATCATTGAGGTTGGGATAACATACTGTTTCTTGAAACACAAACACTGTTTAAGAGCTTCCTGCTCCTGCCACCCATTCACTTGTACCATTTGAACTATTTGTGTGGTCACTACATGCCACTTCAAAGCAACAATTGAATTAAAAGACATGAAAACACAAACTCCATAGTTCTTGCAATAGGGCTACTGTTTGGTTTTTTTGCCCCCACTTTATGCAATGTTCTAAAATCATGAAATTATCTTGCTGCTAATAACTAACTGTCTCAAGAATAAGTCTGGGGAGTAATTTCTTTTCTCCTTTGCCTTTAGGATGGCACCAGTTACAGGAAGAGGCACACATTTTTCCAAAGGAATAAAAACGACTGGCAAACCCAGAAGCTCTCACACAACTTATGCTACCCTTTTCTTTCAAACAGTTCAAACTCCACATCTCCATGTTTTAACACTGCTCCCTCTCCGCAGCTGTGGAATAACACAGCATGAAAGTTTAATATTAAAAGTTTGTTTGCTCAATAGAGATGCTTCATTTCCTAGTTATGAGAAGTCTGCTTACTTTGGTATGAAAATAGATGAGTACATTCCCCAGATTCATTGTTTCTTTCCAAAATACCCTTCCCTATTCCCTTAGAGGCAGAAGGTTTATGGCAGCTGTAGGGAAATATTTGTAGGAGCCATATGTTAGAATCTGAGCCGCACACATCACTGCCCTGACAACAATCAAACTTTCATTAAATGTCAGCAACTGCCCTTATACAGGAATCCCCAGCTCAGTAAGTCTAAATAACGGACGAGGCATTTTGTACTGAATGTAAACTGAAGCCATTACAGCTAAACTATGCTGAGTTACACCGGCAGAAAATTTATCTCATCAGCTTCTACAGCCAGTCAATTAAGCCTAGGAAAAAAGTCTTTTGTTTCCCTTTTCACTTACATTGTAGTAGTCAGCTACTGAAGGAAACATGAGTCTTACAATACATTCCTCATTAAGCCTTTTTTTTCCCCTTAGCATTTAGTTGTTCAAAGGCATTAAATATCCATTATTTTGTGTCCATCTTGTACAGTGCATTGTGGGGAGATTAAAAATGAAATAAATCATATGATTGACTTTTCTGTATTCTACTACTTCAATGTTAAGACAATAAATGTGGTTTTTTTTTAAATTTCAAATGTAAAAAACAAGCAAAATGCATAATATAAAAGAGAACAAGGAGAATAATGTAAAATTGAGAAACCTGTCTTAGTGCCCTACTAGGTATAAAGCTAATAAACTATGATTTAAAATATATAAATGTACTATGGTATATGCCAAGTCTGGTCCATGAATTTTAAAAAAATTCAAATATATTAAAATATTCTAATAATATTCAGATATTTTTAAAATCTCATTCACAGATTCCAACTGCTAGACTGTTATCCCCACAATGTACCCACATGTGTGCTCCAAACATCTTAAACACCATGCAAGAACAAAGCAGGGATTTTATGGTAAAGAGGATTCACCACAAACCAAGGCATCAACTGCACATCACTACCATCATAATGCAGAAAAAGTGATAGCTAAACACTACGTGTAGCACTCAGTGGATGCTACTGATTTAGCTTAAAAAATACATTGTACTGCAAATCACAAGCCTTATAAAAATGACTTGGCTAGAATGAAAATAGAAATTAACTTGGAAGTATCACTCAAGTTCTAAATTTACAGAAGAAACCACATTGAAATACACTTCACGTTTTGTTGAACAGTGCCCAAGAGTCAATTACACATTCAAATAATATTAACATTTCTTTTTTTAACACTTCCTTTTTTAACTCCAGATCTCTTGAGGACATCCATGCATTCATCCCTTCACTTCTACTCATTGCTACAAACAAAACAAGCATGCACTATGAAATTGGGTGACTAAAAGAGTCCAAAAAATAAATTTTTCAAGTTCAATAACAGAAGAGTAATTTTGTTACCTCTGAAAGCTCTCCCAGCAATTGCTGTGAGGAAAATGGAGTAAATCAAATTGAACAATACTGTTAGAGAGGTAAAAAGAAACTGCCTCCAACATCACTCCAGAAATGTCATACACATTAGCAATTAAAAACAAAAGAACATCAGTGCTAATAATGACCTCTTCTTACTCACTAAGTAACTAATTCAAAGGGAGTTATTCTTATTTTCTACTTTTGAATAGCGAGCAGAGTGTTGGCTACAAAACATACATATGTGACACTGTATAACCAATGAGCTCTTTCCAAAGCACATACCCAGACAAAAACTTAGAAAGAGGTTTAATGAAAAAGAAAACCCAAACAAAAAACTGACAATGTACTGAAAATTCCTAAGGTGACTGTAGAGAACACTTGCAACTGTAAAACAATAATGATTATATCAGAAAAGGTTCTTGGGACTATTTGGGTTGTGGGTTTTGTTTTTTTTTTTATTCTTCACAGCTATAAAATGTTTGTTTCTACAGGAAAAAAGAAAAATAGAGGTGACAAAGCTCTTTCTTGTGTCTTGCAACACACTACAAGCTGCACCTTGTGAAAAAAATCAGGAGTCACTACAATTTGATCTGTTTTTAATATAAGCAGAATAACAGGTTTGAACAAAAGTCCTAGCAGTAACCCTAATTCTTGATCATTGTAAAAAAACCAATAATTTTCAAACACATTTTGGAATAAAAAACAGGGAACATGTGCCTTTAAGCTATGCCAAATACAGACTTAGCATTAGAGGCATTGGATACAACCTAAGTAGCATTAGTGCTGGGAAATGCTCTCCTTACTTTAGCCCAGAGACGGAGCTTCCTGAATACTCTTTCTGAACATTTCAGTGCCACATTCCTGTTTACACAGCAACAGAAATTCACCAAGAGTTGCAGAGTATTCAGCCTTGGTTTTGTCAACAACATTGTGGTTTGGATGTTTTCTTTAGACTCACACAGAGAACCTCTAATTCTCTACTCCCTCCTTTGGCTATATTTTAAGAGAGCCAACTTGTCTTAAAGAGAGCTACTTGTCTACACCCAAAAGGGACAATTTGCTGGAGTTTCCTTTGGGACGCTCAGCTATTATGTCAAGACAACCACCTGCCTATTAAAAAAAACATACAAGGCACCTAACTAGCTCTTTGCAGGGTGTATTGAACTTATGTTTTCCTTGGATTTACATACCCACCTTGTTAGGATCTTGGCAGAAGGAAGAAGTACATTAGGATGGAAGGTAGAGAACTTTAGAGAAAATTTAGTTTTTCAAAGTGGTATTAGCTAGGATTAGTCCTAATTTCTATAATACAGAAACAAACAAATACATAAATAATGGGCAAATGGAAACTTTTAATTCCTATAATTAATAAAATAATTTTTACAACTATTCAGTGAATTTTTGTATAAAAAATGGGAAACAACTTTTTTTTTTTTTTTACTTTCCCCCTAAAGCCAGGAAAAAGTCTTGGTCTAAATGCAACTTAAAACAGAAATTGATACAAAACAAGGTAGAAGAGGTACTGGTTCTTCGTCAAAAATAATGACATATTTTCAGCTACTGCAAAATGAATACCTGGCAACTGCATCTCTTCATTATCAAATACTTCATAATCTGCAGGAAAGACACCAGTTGGCAAAAGGTAGGTGTGACACTAACCGGGAGCACAAATGCTGTGCTTGAGGGGAAACAACTTCCCACAGAGATACTTTAAGTGTGCTTTTAAACAAAGAGACTTGAAATAAAGGTTTTGGTGGTAGACCACCAAGAATAGCAAAGGACATGTGTCCCAGGTGAGGTGGAGACTTTTGTCTTGCTGTTTGTATAACATAAAAAGGCATTTTAAATACATTGTCATACTTGTGTGGCCAGTCTTTTTTTTTTATATGTAAGAGTACTGCATTTGGCTTAACATTTACCCTCTGTGCCTCAGGATTTCATACACATCACTGATAATACAACTGTCTCACCTCACAAAGATTGTCATGAGATTAATTAATATACCCACCAAGATACACACTTCCATCCCAATTGTGTTCCTCCATTTTCTTTTTCAAGAGCATTAAAAATGTTAATAAAATATATACAAAATAGGAAATATTATGATAATTTCCTAGGTTCGCTAGCAGTATTTGTACAAAAGAAGAAATCATAGTGCCTGGGAAACTGTTTAAGTATAATGGGATAGTGAAGAAGACCACTGTTGGTCCACAAAAAAAGGGCAGACTAAACAACCAACACCACAGTAAACTCTGACAATCAATACTTAATATTAGTTAATTCAACTAATTCAACTGCCTAGAAGACAGACAATGCCACAGCCTTTGACTCACAAAGATGATGCAAAAAACTAGGATATTGCTTGCAATGTTCCTACAAGTATCAGACAATTCAGTGCTTTCAAGTAACTATCTGGGACCTGGATCCTGAAAGAGACCGAGAAAAAATCAGGGTTTAATCTAGTGTGTGGAGACAGAAGTCATTAGCAGATGGAACAGAGCAAGAGTAAAATAAATTTTGCACTCTGAGAGTAACTGTGATAATGAGGCACCCATCTCTCAGAGAAAGGGTGTCTGTCTGAGGAGTAATGGACTGAAAAAAAAAATTTCTTTCAGTGGAATCCTCAATCTTTCCTAATCATTTAGAAACATCCTTCAGTCAGTTGTGCTTTGAAGGTCATTATTCTGTAAAGAAACATGCTAGCCTTATATATAGCACTTATCTGCAGCATGAAGAGAGCTGGGGCAGTCTTTCAAAAACCAATCATGACTTAGGAGACCAGCAAAAACTGCGTAGTACAAGGCACTGAGCCTGCTCGTGCTCAGGGTGTGCCAAAGGCACTGATAGAACTGCTTCCATTTCCTGCTATACCCACAAATTCTCCTGTTTGACCTTGGGCAAGGCAGTCATCCCTTCAGTGCCTCATTTCTCTCTGAAATAGCAGCCGTGTCTCACAGAGCTGTTACAAAAATCAATAGGGTTATGCAAACAGATGTCTAACAAATCATGTATCTATCGCAGAGAAAGAAACAAATGAGCACGCTCAGGAGTGCTAAAATTAGAATAATCACCATGAAGTTAAGAGCAACCTTACTGACATGTCTTGGTACAGTCTCCCTCTATCCTGTGTAATTCTTTATATTCCTAAATAATGTCACAGTATTTCAAGTCCATGTTTGAATACGATAAAGCTAACAAACAAAACATACTATGGACTGTAGGGAACCAGCTGACAGAAGGCAAAGAAACAAATTTATCTTAAATGTTGTACTCTGACCCTAATTTTCATAGGTCCATGGAGAATGCTTTGTGAAAATGATTATTTTATTATTCCCCATGTCCTGTCATTATTTCAAACAGAAAACTTCAAAATATGAAGTGCATTACAAAGAGTAGTGTATGAACCTCTACTCAAAACTGTATTCAGTCCACTCAGGATTTCCTGGCAAAGTCCAAACACCCAAAACAACATGCACTACCAGAAAAAAAGTCAGATCTTTGAAACAGGATTTGAAAAGTATTCTACATACACACTTCATTTCACACACTGGCAAAAACCATAAGCAATTTGGAGTGAGCTCATGCGTTATTGGCAAATAATTAGGAATAGGGATAACTTAGAAATAGTCTGATTCAAGCCCACCAAGAACAAGATACATCTACCACATTATTGTGCCAGAAATGGTATAGGACCTGTTTCTCCAGAGCTTTTCATATTCATGGCAAAACAGGAAATGCTGCAAAAGCTGCAGCTTTCTCAATAGCCGTGTGCACAGAACCCAGCAGAGCGACACCTTTGACTGGGGCTTTAGATGAAGTCTGCAGCAGAGACAGTCAACAGCAATATTATGGCATTTCTCATTTTTCAGTCATCAGCTTGAGTGTGTAGGCACAAGGAAATGAATATTAGATTGAATTAAATGAAATTTAACTTCAAGTTTCAGCAGAAGTTTGATTTGCATTTGGACCAAAAAAGTCAGTTTCAGAGGTGAGCCTAGAATTCCTGATTAATCCAACATTGTTTGCCTAACCTTTCAAAATCATTAGATATGAAAGGGGAGAAACAGGTTTTAGAAAATACAGCCTCTTATTTTATGATATTCCGGTCCACTTAAGTGTTTTCCAAAAATACACATTACAGCTTTACCTTTTATGTCTTTACTCAGGACGACAATCGCACTGACATAAGATCATTATTATTTTTTTAATATTTTACCCTCTAATTCTGTTCAACATGTAAAAGCAACAACAAAAAAATCTTAATTCCACACCACAACATGAAAGAAAGAAAACCAAAATTAGGTCAGGATAATAGAGTGCTATTGATGCATAGCCATAGTAATTGAAAAAAAAAAAAAAAAAACAACAACAAACCTGCTTTGTGAATTCAAAAACAATTATACCTATTTTTTATTACTCCAAAATTACACTAATTATATAAATTCAGGACTAAGATAGAGACACACAAAGACAGAGAATAGAAAGAAAAGTTAGCATTCATTCTCCTAGGAGAAACAAAGATGACCCTACCTTAAATAATTCAAACTCCTTCTTTGGCATCAACAGCTATCAATCCACAAAGGATATTTGCAATTAAAATAAATGCATACACATCCATTAGGATCTAAATTACCACATCTAAGCAAATAAGCAGGAAAAAAAAAAAAATCCCTTAAAGGAAAACATGTTGTTTCTCTATCTTAACTTTCATGTTAGACTTATGCAGTACAGAAATCAGCCTCAGTATATACAAGAAATATAAATGTTTTGACATAACAGTAGAACATGCAAATATTTTAGCCTTGCTGTGAATTTCTTCCTCCTCCACATGCAGACATGCACACTTGAAAAGAAAGCTTTGCTCCCAAGGAGCAGACAGTACCTGGATGGTGCGAGTGTATGCAGGCTCTGACCATCCTAGAACGCCTTCTTGATTCCTCAGAGGATCCAAAATGTTGTTTGGCACAAAGCCTGTGCTGCCACTTTTATTCTGAACCTTCCACCACTGCTTTCTGTCATCCAGAATCTGAAATAATTTGGTAAATTAATTACATACTCTTTCTGATTTTCCTCCTGCCAGTACTTAGGCTGTGCATCATTTCAAAACTTAATCATAAGTTTGCCAGGTTCTGCAACTGCCAACAGATCTTACACACATGTCCCTAAAAATCCCTGTAGGCTTCCTTGATTATCCTCATTATTAATTCTACCTGGTACTACTACACTTTTCAAAACATGGCTCTCAAGAAAAGATGTGGAAGAAAAGTGTAAAATGAACCTCGAAAACCAAATACTTGTGCAGAAAGGCTGGCATCTCTACAGCCTTTACGCTGTTGCTAAAAGGAATAACTAACTACTAATAACCCAAGGAAAAGTGCATTGCCATAGGAAAACACAAATTTGGAGAGGGAGCACTTCCAATTAAACAGGGACCTGGAGTTGGATGGCCAAGAAAGTCTAAATTCTGACTACCTGTTGTGCAATGTCATACACAACTTCTGTCCTTGTTGCTCCCTTCCTTCCAAATGTGTCCAGCTTTCAGGGTACCAACTCTTCCATGAAAGGACAGTCTTTCACTATGCCCTGTGCATACACATATAGTGTTTGCCAGAGCCAGTTATTTAAATACTAGTGAATTAATTTTTAAAAAGCAACACCAGAGCAGACAGAACAAACACACAAATATATTCCTCTACAGCATCAATTCATAAGTCAATGCAGAATCTCTGTTTATCTGGTCTATGATGCAAAACTAATTAATTAAACTATGCAGAATCTCTGTTTATTTGGTCTATGATGCAAAACAAATGAATTAAACTTTTCATACTACGGGAGAGAAATCAAACACATTGAAGTAATCATTAAGAACAGCCACGCTGCCCACTTCAAAGGCACCCTTAGTTTTGAGCAGTACCAGAAACTGAAGTCTTCTCTTTGCAAAACAAATTACCTCCACAATCTCTTCTTTCATGACAGAAAGCTCACTGTTGTTTCTTGCCATAAATTCATACTTGCATTTGGCATATTTCTTGGCCTGTGCTTTATTGTGTGCTTCATAGTTTCTGTGAAGCAAAGATCACAGTTGTTCAGTGAGACATTCAAGCAAATAGAAACATGGCAAAATGGCCTCTCTTCCAACAACCTGCAAGACATTAAACAAAAAAACCCACCCCACCCTAACATGGTGCTGCTGTAGATCTCTCTATTCATAACACACTGATTTAAGTGCCAAAAAACCCACCAAAAAAACAAAAGATAGTGGCAGTTGAGCTACATAGGTCTGAGGAACTAGTAATCTTTATCGGCTCACTGCTTTCATGTGTGATAACAACTTAGATTAGCAGGTGCCATTGTTTTAAAATAAACATGTATACTATATTCAGCCTTTCGTCCTGCAGTAGGTTAAACAATTATTTGCCATGTAAACAAATAACTACACTTAGTATAAAGTTGATACCTTGTGCTTTGTATAAACTTGTTTTTCTAACATTCATCATATATTGTTGCAAATATGTAATAGATTAATACATTTTTGCCATTAAAACCAATTGAATTAAGCTATTAAAAATGCTCACCTACTGTAGGATCAGACCATAAGATACCAACAGCTCTAACAACCTCGAGTTACAGTATCAATAAAAATGAAAAATAACTTCCTGGAAGTTACAAACAGGGCTTATTGTAGAACAAGGCATACCACAGTTTAACTCTTCTGTTTCCATGAGAAAAGTCCTGCTCAGAATGCCTTTGGGTAAGAAGCTACTAGTTTCTTTGATGTAGTACCTCTTCAAGGTGAGAATTCCCCAATCCCCTCAAAACAAGTCCAAAAGAAACAGTAACTTTATTCACTTCCTGCAAATTATGCCCAACAACCCAAATCCATACCAGGTTGTAAAGTTTAAAAAAAACCCACATCCAAATAGATAATAAAAACATGAAGCAATCAATGGATTGAAATGTGCATAGAACATCACATATTACAGGGATACAAATGCAGATGGTGGTCAGTGTTGATGCTGTGTAACCGTGGATCCCAGGTGTGCCTGAACAATCCAGCAGTTACCTAGCTACTGCATGGCTGTGGAGAACTGTCTCACTTGACTTGAAGAGCGGAACAAAGGAAGAGTCTTATTTAGATGGAAAGATTATTTGAAAGAAAGGGAAAACACTAAAAATGTTTAAGAAGAAAAACATGAGATGAACCTCAGGCTGCAGAATACTTGTTATGAGGCTGAAAGATGAGTGAAAAAATCCCATGTTTTTCCACCATCCACTCAAAATTCATATAATTTTCAGCTCTTTTCTTACTATTTCAGGGATAAGACTAACATACTGCTGAAGGTACTTTTACTTCTAGGCTGCCTTTCCAGACTCATCTCACTGTGTCTTCCAACCTTGTCCACACCTAACTATCCTGATTCCCTTCAAAAAACATAATTCAAGAAGAATTTTTAAAAGTGCTTGCATTTCAGTCCTACTCCACTATGTTGCAATACACAGCAATGTCCCCAGAACACAGGCTGGGCAGTGGCTGAACATTTCTGAAGAGACCACAATTCTTCAAGCCAGCTCAATGATCCAAACAGTTTACTCAGGACACAAATACTCTCAACGCTTCCCTCCATCCATTCTCCACTGTGTTGCTGAATGGATATACTGCAACCTCTGCTCTCCTGTGCATGCTGCATGGGAGCCTAGTGGGTTACACAGACTTAAGGGGTGCTTTTCTTCAAATGACAGCACAAAACCATACTACACACCATACCACTCTGAAACATCATAGAACTTGCTGAAAAACTATTCAGTGCTCTTTCACCATGAGAGAGAGTCACTGATTTACCTAATAACACACGGAAAGTTTACATCACCCAAGGAAAGCACACCTTACTGGAGGTCCTAGCATGCTGGAAAAAGGCTCACTGAAGTTCCCTGTGATCAAAATTTTCCTGGACAACATGTAACCTACCTGTTCCTCAGAAGACAGTGGGTGTCTGTAGTCACTGCCTTTGGACCAGCCATTAGGAATACCAGCTTTCAACAAGGACCAGCAAACAATGGCTAAAGGGTCAGCCTGAATTCCTCACTCCCTCCCCCAAACGCACTCCCCCATCTGTTTCTTCACAGATGCTTTAAAATTTATCTTTAAATGGAAATTACTTGGGATAATAAATATTACTAGCTTTCCCTAATAATGAGCTCCTACCAGGCATTTATTATATGTCTCAGGAGCCATTTAACAAATCCAAGTTTACTGTGTTGAACAGACTGGGAGATACGGGCACAGCGTTGACGTCTGCATCAGTACCAGCCATCTAGACTCCCTCCTGCCGTCTATGGTGAGGAAAGGGCACCAACTATGGCATGTCTCATTTCATATCTTTCAAAAGACTAATTTCACCCTATGTGAACTGCTTCTTAGAAACACCCATTTCTCTTTACCCTCCACAAAGAAAGCTTGAATGACTCTTTCAGTTGCAGCCAGATACACTGATATCATCAATAGTTCAATGCAATAAGCCCCATTCTCTAAACCTGAAATGGAGGCAGCAACATTTGCATGGAATATTCTTTCTCTGAAAGGACAAAACAGGTCTTATTACACTCCAGATAAAAAGGAATTTAAAGAACAGATCATCTAGATTTCAAGCTGAGAAAAGAATCCAAAAAGTAACCGAGTTTGAGAAAAAGAGTAGAGATGGCTACTACTGCTGTTGTTGTTATGAAGACTAAATCCAAAGTTCAGGAAAATATTCAAATCTTCACCCAAAACACCACATATTCCATGTTTGCATGCAGATTAACAGGAAGTTTTAGCACATGGCTCAGAACTAGGAGTTATGTGAAGGTTTTCATTAAAGGAGTTATATTAATGTTGTCTTAACCAGCGATCTGAACTCAAATCCTTAACTTAAACATCTTCTGTGGCACATAAGCTAAAATATACTTAATATAGTGTACATGAACTATGGTTTAGCATGGGGGTGCAATTCCAACATTGCTTTACTGATTTACTTTCACAGTTTGTATTAGTATAAATTCTCCACAGACTCCGAGGATCACTGCATTTGATCTTATCAACTATTCAGATTTAGGCTAAAATGAAGAGGATGAAAGAGGATGTGCAAAAAGACACTGGTTGCTATACAAACACTTCAGAGCATTTTTTGTACTATTTGAAAGAGTATGGAAGAAACAAAGAATTACTCTTCTGACAGTGGATATTTATGCACTAGCCCAGAATACAAAAGCAGGAGACTATGGAGCACTCAGTGAGCAGCTAAACAAATCAAACAATCATCCAGAACAAGGACAGATGAATCTCAGAGCAGATTTTTCATTCTTTGTAGTTCTAGAAAGAGTAAAGAGTATGTTTAAAAACATGGAACAACACAGAAATAAAATTTGAACCCAAACAGGAGGATTCTGTGTTCTCAGTGGGGTTGGAATTCTACTATACCTTATTTTACAAAAGTGTAGTTTTAACAGCATACATTAACTGGGCAGTTTCATAAAAATTATACTAAAAGAGTCTTTGTGATCTGCCTTGGAGAAGCCAAAGCAGAATACCCACTGCTAACCAGAATCGCTTCCTCATAGAAATAATGATCAGCTCCAGACACAACCAGAGGTAATTACAGACACCACCACCCCAAAAAGCAACAAGTGGGGACAGTTATCCACAGCACCACGTGGGTCAGCGTTACCTATCTACATGTCGGCTAACAGTTTGCTTAAAGGCAGCAACAGCTGCCCCCTGGTCCAGCAGAGGCCCTCTTTTGTACACTGTGTTACTGAATGCATACCCATCTGAGGGAGGGTAGTCGGGAACACCAGGAGGCTGGAAGACAAAAGAGAAACAAAGCCACAAAGTGGATTAGTGTCATCAGCAGCACCTCCTACCTCACTTAATCCAGCACCCCTAAGGTTCCTGTCACACATCCACAGGTGCCTGTGCTTCTGCTATGAAAAGTTAATAACTTCTGCATTTCAAATACATAAATTGGGAGATCAAAAGGACACGAATAAAAGAATTTCTATCCTAAGTCATCCCGCTGCATTAATATTGCAGTGGATATTCTTTAGAAAAACAGCTCTCTTGGGGCAAGGTTGGTGCCATCTCTCAGATGTCACTACAGCAACAAAACTTATAAATAATGGCTGAATGGCTTTACAATAAACTGCACCAAGAAACTGCTTTCAGCTTTTGTTCTAGGTGTAAACTTAAAGCCAGAAACCTCTAGCTAGCTAACAGTAAGTCTACATAAGAAATAAAACCTCTGAAGTAAAATTCTCACTCTATTGCAGTATTACAATATCAAATGGCTCATTTATGTCACCCTTTCACTGCACATGACTGAAGTAAAAAAAGAAATGCAAATATAAAGGTGACAGTCTAACTCAGGATTTTAATTCAGGAAAACAATCAAAATGTATCACAAGCACATATATAAGAATATTCAAGACTTTGGAAAACTCTTTTTAAACAGCAACTCTTTAAAAAATCCACCTTAAATCCAGCAATGATACTCAGCTTTGAGTAAAAATTATTTTACCAACAATTCCCAAAACAAAAACAAGATAAGCAGTTCACTTCTGGAGATTATGATATTGAAGTTGTTCATTCTAGATCTTTTCCTTATAACTGTCATCCAGTTGCACAAGTTAGAACAGTTGAGATTCATCAGAAGTTGCCAAATCTTGAACCTGATTTTGCAGTTGGTTTGTTTTTTTTTCCCCTCAGCCTGTGTAGCTACTGAACAGCTACCCAATTCATTTCTGCCTCCAAGTATCTGATCTGGCATCCAGAGACACTTGCCTGTGGGGCTAAGAGTTTATGAAATTAAAACTGCAAGTTAAACCCTATACACATAGAATATTGTTTAAAACTATATTATTAAGACATGTTTGAAAAAAACTCAAGTATCACCTAGCTTATACCTTACACCAAAAACCACCCAGAAAGCAGGAACTTCAAATACAAATTATTTACATCGCCTTAGCCTCACTGGACTGTCTATCACCAGTTCACTTCAGTAATGCATGAAGCTGTGTGTGTGGCTACATCTTAAGATTGAGGGTGGGGGCGGAGGGGGAAGCAAAAAAAAACACAACAAAAAAGCAAGTTTCTCATGAGCAGGAGCTTCCCATGCACTTTGCCATAAGAAAGAACAGTCCCTTCCACGCAGGCAGAGCAGCTGCACACACCCCCTTCTCCACTCCCAGCACAGCACAGCTCTTGACATGCAAACTCCGTCCTCAGGAGAGCAATGTCACACCGACAGCAGTGTCACATTGAGACACAAGGCCAATTAGTGGCAAGAGACAAACACTTCAATTCTCATCTTATTATTCCAGCACGTTTTGCACAAGCTGCTACGGGCAGACTTGGAAAAGTATAATTATTCAGGCATCACTCACTGCAGGGCAGTCCTTTTGCTGCAGCCATATAGCATTTTTGCACTCCTGCAGCTTTTTCCAGCTGAGCACCTCCAGCATTTCACAGCTATTAGGCAGCTCAGTGCTCTTCCCCCTGGAGATGTGCTGAGGAGGCACTGGTGCAGGCAGCCAAGGTACCGAGGTTAAACGACTTGCTCAAGACCATGCAGGAATCGGCAACAGTCATGAAACCAAGGCCTGACATCCCAGGTGCCAGGCACATAAACACCTTCAATGAACTGGGACTTGTTTTACTTTTCTTGGTCTTTTGATGGCTGGAATGAAGAGACTAAGCTGGCACAAACAGCTACCAAACCAACCAATGTTACTGACACCAAAAAGAGTGACATTTGCTCCTTGAAACACAAGCAACCTAAATCCCTCAATATATTTCCCCCCCAAAATAAAGTGTTTTAACTTATTATATATAGTGTAACAAATTAAATTCTTACAATTATCAGAATAGAAAAAATAATGTTCTTCTGTTTTCAATATTATTTTTCTTGTTTAGGTTTTGTTTGCCTGGGGTTTTTATTTGTTTTGTTGTTTTGTGTTTTTTTTTTAATTTAGAAGGAACATAGTGTTAAAAACCACCCAACAAACAAACTGCATGTAAATGCAGAGCAGCAGGGAAACAATGAGACAATGTTTGATGAAACTTTTTTGGGAGACGAGGCAAGGGAGTGACAGCAATGACAACAGCTACATTTCACATTATTGTGCACATTAACTTTACTAAAAAAGCTTTTTTTTTCCTCAAAATTAATCACTTGAAATAAATTAGGTTTTGGTACACTTATTCTTGTGTATCTTGTTAGCCGTAAAGCCAAACGGTGTCTTAAGTAATCAAACATGTACCATGTTCTCCTTCATACCTTGGCAGATGTTTTACCCAATTTGTCTCCTATAACTGAGGAGATTTTGTTGTTGTTGTTGTTTGTTTGTACTACTGGAGATTTTCATGAAGACAAAGTTTTCTTGTGACAAGCTTCTCATAGGCAGCTTTGATCAAAGTTTTCTGGGGAACCTTTGCTGTCTCCAATCAGAGAATTGCTCTGCAAGACAGCACTGTCTCACAACAGCCAATAATCCTTCCCTTGAATCTTCTTTCATGTGTGCGTTTTTTTCCCAAGTGATGAAAAACTATATTATTCCTCTTATAAAAGTAACATAAAACCCAGTATTATTTTGTTAAAATGTACTTGAGGAAGATAGGAAAGTCTGTGGACTGAACCTAGAAAATTCTTTGGTGCACTTCCATATCACAGCTGCTTAATAGGGGATCTGGGACCAGCTAACACTTGATTGAAACTAAATCTATAAGAGAAAAATAAATTTTAATTTTAAATTGAAGTTTATGTGCTCCCAAGAGAAAAAGCTTCTGAAAGCTTCCCAGAAAGCCAGTTGTGTCTTGGGCTGCATCAAAAGAAGTGTGGGATGTCAAGAGATGTGATTCTCCCTCTCTACTCCACTCTTGTGAGACCCACTCCTGCAGTACTCTGTCCAGTTCTGGAGGCCCCAGTGTAAGGACACGGAACTGTTGGAGCAAGGCTAAAGAAGGGCCATGAAGATGATCAGAGGGCTGGAGCACCTCTCGTATGAAGACAGGCTGACAGAGCTGGGGTTGTTCAGCCTGGAGAAGAGAAGGCTCTGGGGAGACCTTATAGCAGCCTTCCAGTACCAGAAGGGATGACAGGAAAGTGGGGAGGGGCTTTTTACAAGGACATGCAGTGATAGGACAAAGGGAAACAGTTTCAAACTGGAAGAGGGGAGATTTAGATTAGACATGAGGAGGAAATCCTTCACTATGAGGGTAGTGAGACACATGAACAGGTTGCCCAGAGAAGCTGTAGAAGCCCCATCCCTGGAAGTGTTCAAGGGCAGCTTGGATGGGGCTTCGAGCAACCTGGTCTAATGCCCATTCAGGGGGGTTGGAACTAGATGATTTTTAAGGTCCCTTCCAACTCAAACCATTCTGATTCTATGAAAACAAAAAGGTTTCTATGTTTAAACAGGCAATAGCTTTTTTTTCCCCTGAATTAAGAAGCAGCAAAATACACTTTTTTTTTCTTAAAATTTTCACATAAACCAAAGTACATTTTCTGGGCAACTCTACTGAAGAAGAGTAGGGGGTAGTATCTTTATAGTCAGACCCCTTGTTTCTCAGGGAATTTAGTCAGAAATAGCACTCCAGTTTCTCTGAAAGCTTTAGGTGATGGTGCACGTTTCGATTCTCTAAGTAGAATAATCTGGTTTGTGCTTGGGAGAAAAGTATGGTAAAATGTTTCTGTCTTGTAATTCTTCTAATTGGCAGTTGTTTTCAGAAGTAGGTCTAAATTACCTGACATGGCATGACTCTAAATACTTTCTTGCAATACAGTGAACATGTCAATAAATTAATTAAAGGAATGCTAAATTCCACATTTGTGAAGAAGCAGCTTAAATCCAAAATTCCTTAAAAAGTGGTGTGTTTTTTTTTCTTTCCATTTGTGTGTCTGTGCATGGAAACACATTCGAGAACACTTTGGTTCAAATTCTACTTGAAGTATATATGATCAAAATCACTGGAATCTGAAAGCACAGGGCAAGAATCGAACTTGTAGAGGCTTGGACTGTCCTCCCAGCTGAGGTGGGAAAGTTCACCAAGTTCAAGGAGAGTAGCAGGCAAAAGCCTTGTTTTTCCTAATCATACTTCTGGTGGCTGAACCTGCCTTTAGTTTTGTATAACTTGAAGTATCACGAGCTTGCACTGATGTCGCAGAAGTCAGAGCACAGTTACCCCAATAATGTCACATAATATTTTTTTGGGGAAGTGGTTGGTATTCCCTTCAGCTAATTTACAAAATGCTGTAGCAGGTAACCTACCTCAGTTGATAGTCTTTTCATTTCTTGCTTCCGCTGTTGCTCTGCAACGTTTGCCACAGACTCAGCCAAATTATTGAGTTCTTGCTCCTTTGGAGCACCCATGAAGTTCAGCAAAGGAGGCTCCCAACCATTTCGGAAACGGGGGACATATGGTGGAATAAAATGGTCTTTGGGCCAGTCCGCTCTGCATGAAAAGTAAATTGGAGATCTCTATCAAGGGCCGTACAAAGATTGGTTTAGCAAGCTTCCTAAAAAATGGAAATACTTTGGAATTTTTATTAGTATAGAGGAGAGACTGGGATTACGATACAGGCAGAATTGTCCTAAAAAACAGAAAATCAGCAGAAAAAAAATTATAGACAGCTATGCTCCCTGCTGTGCCCTGCAGAAAGAAACTGCCTCCTGCCATAAGGACTTGACAGTGGAAAAAAACCCAACAAAACAAACAACAAATTTCTGTCCTGTGGTAAAGAATGAGTAATAGAAGAAACAATCACAAACAAATTTGGGGTTTGTTTTAGTTGTTAGATGGGGAAAGATATTGCAATGTTCTGTTTGTGTTAATACACCAGACAAAAGACTTGAAGGAAATAGCCTGCTTTATAAGTAAGTCTGAAAGCACGTATGAAGCATTGAAGCTTAGGAGGCCTATGTAGGCCTAAAAGAATAAGTTCAACAACAGTTTTTACTGACAGAAACAACAACTCTACGTGCTCTAAGACACAGAAATTATTGCTGATTTATAGTCCGGATTGATCTTTTCAAAATATTTCATTACTTTTTCAGAGCTCCATTACCATTCTTTATTGTAATACTAAATATTAATGCTTTCACACTCTGCCTTTGCCCTGTACATAACACACTATCTTGCATACTACTGTATCTTCACAGTGGATAAAAACATGGAAATGTACACTACAGTCTTTTAACAGTCTTGTAGTTGACACTGCTCAAAATTAAGACACAAATGCTGCCAGTCACACAAGCTGCAGTCAGCAATTACTAGCCTATTAGCAGGCCTGAGCTAGGTCAGTAACCCTCGAGTTTCATCATTCACCTCTCCTGCTACAACACACCACAGTGTATCTCTGGATGGCGAGATCAATCAGACCATCATTTCTAATTCTGCACAGGTCACCCACTATATGCTAAGTGCTTTGTTCTTCACTGCCCGACATGAGATAATTATATTGCCATTAAACTTTTTTCAGGATAGACTAAATGAATGATGATGGTAGTTCCCAAGACAAGGAGCCCAATATTTTACCCAGTGATCCATTTTCTGTGCAGGGGTTCCAATGTTATGCAGCAATTTCCACTGCCAGTCCCACCACAAGCTGCTGTGAAGCCAGCAGAGCCTGAAGCAGGTTGGCAAGTGAGAGGTGCTTTGCTAGGGTAAGGTCTCTGGCAATCACAAGGAGCTGCAATTCCTGTTTCTAGCTCATTTTGTAGCAGCCCAAAGGACAAATTTGGACATTCCTGGTGCAAGAGAAGAGTGAGCTCTAGGAAGGGAAAGACCTATGCATCACTCTCCCTACTCTGAGGATGTTTGTCACTCTGTGCTCTAAGGCTTTCCATGCATCCTTCCTTACCAAAAAGCACTAAACTAATTTTTAATCAAACAGTTAATTAAAAAAAATCCCCTTGGTAGATATTTCTGTTCAAATTTGAAATCTAAGAGCAAAGACTAATAAACACAAAATACATCATGCATTTCCAGCCCAAGTGATAGAGTACTAAACAATCATCAATGTACTTGGCTAACACAGATTATAGATTTAAAATACACTTTGTTAATTTAAGCTTTTCTGTTTAACTAAGAAATTTCCAACCATATACTTAAACAACAATCCAAAAAATAGTTACTTTTAGCTAAGTGTAACCATAATAGTAAATCCATTAAGTGCAATCCATAGGGCATGCACACATAATATGGTTCAGCCAATAAAAACTGTTTAACGATGATAAGCATTTTCTTGATGGCTTTATGGTGCTTTGGAAGAAGTACAGTCATAGTAAAATTTTTAGCTTTTGATAAAAATAGGAAATAAAAATTTGTATCCTGTTCTTCAGTATTTTGTTACTTTTTATTGCAGTTTCTTCAAGTTAATTTTTAATGAAGTCCAGATAACTGGGGTGGAAATCTAATGGTGAAAAATGGTGAACAAAACTGGAAATGCACAAGGCACAGTTTCAAAAACATGACTGCAAGAGGTTATATCTAGACCTTCCTGATAACACGGACAAGGCAAAAAAATTCTGTCTGCACTTTTCTCTCTCCTTGAGACCCCTAAAATCAAACAAGTCCCAAACCCCTCTGAGGCTAAAGTGTTCCTTTCCAAAAACTTCAAAGAATAGTTCTAAAGAATCCAAAGCCATACAAATTAATATCGAATTGATTGAGGGGTGGATAACCTGATTAAGATCATATCAATAAAACTGAGTTTAGAGATCATCTCTAAAATGTGCAAAGGATTTTTCTCACCTGGCTTTGGTCCATGTATCACCCAATGACATCCATAACTGTCCTTCCTCACTGGTGACAGTATATCGCAGGAAGTCTATGGTATCTTTTGTTAAGAGGGGGCTGAGTACTGTACTAGCAAGCTCTGGACCTCCTGTCGTCTGTACCACCTGAATCCAAGTATTAAAATAATACAAAAACATACACATTGTCATTAAGGAAGTTACTGTGATTATAACTTACCTACAGTTCTGCTAGGAAATATCTATTACTTACAAAAAAAACAAACCCCAAAGAACTCTGAGAGGCTAACACACAAACCTAAATATTATTTAATATTAATATTATTATTTAAATATATTTGATAGATGGGAATATACATAGAAAAAAATGTCAATTACTTTCTAGAGAGAACCTCATACTGAGATACACACTTTTCTCCTTAATTATTGTCCAAAGACACAGCATTTTAATCTTCTTATCCTTATGGAAATGTTACAGAGCATATAGATACAAGAGCTCTGAAGGAAAACACTGAGAAAAATTAGAAAACCTTACCATATGTAGTGGGGTGAAGAGAAAATGAACCAGTTCAGCTGCATTAGGATTCTGGATATGGAACTTTAATTTGGCCTGAAGGAATGGGAAAATTTTACATTTTTTAAAAAGGTTAACTTTTATGACAATAAATACTTAACGTAAGAATGACCATCCCTGGTCAGGCCACAGGTCCACCTAAGCCCAGTGTTTTGACTGCAACTTCTACTAAATGCAAGCACTCATTCATCTAATTGCTTTTGAATCCATGTTTATCTTTAGTATCTATTGTGCAAAACAAGAAGTATCATAACTGAACTATATGCTTTGTAAAGAAGCATCTCCTTTGGAAATTTGCCACCTTCTAGTTTCGTAAGTATTCTATGGTTCTTTTCCAAATGAAAACTAAGCAATTCTTCTCTACTTGCTTTTCCTAGTGATCCTCATAATCATTTACAGAATTCATAGAATCATAGAAAGCCAGGTTGGAAGGGACTTCAAGGATCATCTGATTCAACCTTTTTAGGTAATACTATAGCTTATATGAGATGGCTCAGCAACCTGTCAAGCTGAGACTTAAAACTGTCTAACGTGGGGGAATCTACCACTCCCCTTGGGATAATCATTTTATTCTTCTTCTGTTTGGTCTTTTCCAAGCAAAAGTAATACCTTCAAGTATTTTTGTCTTCCCTGTACCTTCTTCAATTTCACTACACTGAGAAGAAAATAAGGCCAGGGAACATATCAGCATATTAGTGCTCTTCATTTTTTCCCTAATGGTTCTTAACATTTGCTTGGTCGATCACCATTGAACATAGATGATATTCTCACACGAATCTGTAGTACATAAACATTTTGTTCTGACTTGGTTTATAGGTGAGATTTTTCCCCACCTGTCCATGTTCTATTATATCTATCAATATTAAATTTCATCTGTCACTTTATTTACTATCATGAGATATTTAATAGAATATTAGAATGGTTTGGATTGGAAGAGACCTTTAAGATCACGTGGTTCCAACTCTTTCTGCATGGGCAGGGACACCTCCCACTAGACCAGGTTGCTCAAAGCTCTATCCAGTCTGGCCTTGCATGTGTGGGACTTCTCTGCTAAATTTACTGCACTTTGAGAACCAGCTTTTTAGTCCCATAATTTGTTTTCTCTTTCACCAAAGAATATAAGAAGCCTCACAGTAGCTCAGTTTCTTTAAAAACTTCAGAGTGTGCAACCTGGTTGGATATATTTTGAAAATCCAAATAAACAAAAATCAAAGAATCGATGAATTTCTAGGCATTATTTTGTTTTGCAAGTGCATGTCTGCTTCTTCCTCAATTTAATATACCTGCCTACAAACTGCATCCCATGTGTAGGTACCTCAGGGGTACCTGATTGTCTTACTCCCTCATATCATTGGAATGGCTTTAAAGATTACAAGCATTACCTTAACCACTTTTGTTCCTCTGGAAGAAAGGAAGTTTGAGAGAGGTTGTACACATTACTGTGTGGTTTGCTGACTTAGTTTTTGGAATAGATGGATGAGTGGTGCCCATTCAAACAGGGCTTCTAGTCATCTGCCTGTAACTTGCCATTTTCATTTGCTGTTCTTTAACCCGTTATCAGTTTTTCAATTTGAAACAGGTAATCTCTTATGCTCTCAATAACAAAAAAGTTTTCATTAATATATTGTCCACTATCAAGCTTTTCCAAGTAAATATATGCATTAAAAAAAACATACTTTCTCTGATACAGCTTCTTGGAGGACTTCTTTTATTTACTGATCACCCATTGGCCCTGCAGGGTCCAGAAGTAAGAAGCATGCGAGAACATGTTTTTCAAAGTTATAGTAGTTTCTATTGCATCTTGCCATCTGTTCTTCACACTGCTTTTGGCTAGCCTCATTCTACTTTTACATCTAACTTTCCAGCATGTGCCTCCAAATGAAGAAAGAAGGAGGATGTGCATTTACTTCTAATAACTTCCTATACATTGTTCTTCAGTCATAACAACTTACTTTCAGTCTTTCTAAAGCTTTTTTGACAGGCGGTGGCATTTTCTAGGAGCTTCCAACATAGTGTTTTAAAATAGTTTCCATTCACTGGCAAAGATTTTATTCTTCTAGCTACTCCTTTTATTTTTAAACTAGAATCTTCATTTTATACAGTTTTCCATGTCTGACATAAAGCACTAGAAAGTGGAAACTTCAGGCTGCTGTGGCTTCTGCAACAATGCTGAAGAAAAGCACTGCTAAAGCACAGCTCTTCAAGTGCAATAATTAGAAACCAGGCCCTAGATGCTGCTGAGCACCAAAGCAACAACTGCTTCTTCTCCAGCACAGAAGATAAAGATTCAAAGATGCACACATTGTTCTTAGGTGAAAAAACTAATTTAAATACAGAACATGGTAAGAATTAAGAATGGAAAAATTGAACATTACAAGCACTGTTACTTAGAAGGATCGGCATATTCTAAGACATCTGCTCTCCCAACCACCAATCCTTTAAGGTCAGAATCACAGCATTCGGTACAGGTTTAAAAAAAACCCAACCAACCAACCAAAAAAAACCACTGAACACAAATATTATTAACATTTCTAAATATCTCCAACTGCCCTGCAATCAGAATTCATTCCCCAAGACCAAGAAAAAAGCTGATTTGACTTAGTGAATGCAAGAACAATTTTCTCCTTTGGAATAGCTTCCCCAGTGCTGGAAGAGACAGTCAGTATCTGAAACTAAAGGCTTTGAAGGTCCCCCACTTCTGCCTTCCTTTCATAGCACTTGCAGAAGAGGAGATGGCAGGAGAAGGCACTTGAATTAGCACTTCTGCTTTTTCGAGACCTATAAAGTGACAGTAATTTGTCAGATGGAGCATTCTGAGGCCAGAAAGGTCCTATATAATGACAGCAACAAGCACAGAGAGTCTGATGGGCATGGCAGAATAAAATCAAATTAAGTCCACAGCAGATGATGCTGACAAATAGGTAACAGAGCCATGATCCCCACAAACATTCCTCAGAATTCTTTTACAATTTATACTCAAATTTCCTAAGTAAAAAGTTTTAAAGAACCAGGAAAAGAACAATCACAGCAATGCTGAAATAGATGTATGCTCATCTAGTCACTGTGTAGAGAACTTGAGCAGCAGCATCCCAAAGCTCAAAGATCAACCTAGGCCAGAGGTGGCCAGCTTTGCTCTTGTCATAGTTCAGCCTCAGATGGAGAAGAAAATGGTGAAAGTCTACGACCAGGTCACATGCCATCTGAACTATCTTTCTCTGTGCCAGCCAAGGACCAAACAAAATTACATTTCCAGGTATACCAGCATTTTTTAAGAACCTACTTCTGGGTTTGCTCCTTCTGAAAGAGCAATGGAGACCAGGGCAACACAGACTCAGACTCACAATTCCCTGATTGGCATTACCACCTCTGCACAGTTGGCAGCAGTACAGCATTTAGACCCACAAGGTTTCTGTGCATGAACAAGCACCAAGAAAGCTAGACAGAAGGCAGAAAACTTGATTAATGCATTCCCAAAGACAAGACCTTCTGTAGCTCCTTCAGGGGCATCAATAATAAAGCATCCACACCCTCTTGAATAGCAGGGACATCCAAGAAAACTTAAAAATCACTACAAAGCAAATCCATCATGTTACTGATTCTTCTGTCTCCTCTTTTATCTTTCGTAATTTTAGTTCTTCACATCCTACTAGTGGAATAAGACATAGGAAAACCAACATAGCAAAACTGACACCCACATTCATTTGCAGGGGTAGGGAAAACAAAGATTGTATTATACTTGACATCAACTCTCCCAACAATAAATTGTTATTAAATGCCTCACACCACCATATCCACCAATGGTCACTTACCAGAAGATTGAAGCCATGCTTGAATTTTTGGAAGCAGTCAATAAATTCATCTGGAGGTGGTGGTTTTGCACGGAGAGTAAGAACTCCCTCTGGTTAACAAAATCAGATTTTTATATATCAATTTACATGGTATATAACTTCTATAAATATTACAGATAGAGTAAACACATAAATACATAATAAATTCACCAACTTGCATGATTTTATAAATAGAGAACAATAACAGTGAGAATATTCTGTGGTCAGATCTATAATTAGTCACTCCCCACTGACTTCAAGCAAATTATTTTCATGGGTTTCCCTGTAAGAATATACTGCATAGGATTTTTTGTGCTCAAAGTGTAAGAAAATTACCATACTTATGAAAAAAATAAACCAAACAACACAAATAGACACGTTTTCTAGCTACCTCAGTGATTCCTAGAGAAACAGAATTTTGTGCAGTAAGAACTCCTACCTCCAGGTCCTTTCTTTTTACTTTTCTTAGTTTTCTTCCTCTTTGAAAGTTCAGCAAAAGCTTCAGCAGCTTTTTGAAGCTTAGTAACAAAATACTCAATGTCATCCAAAATATGGTTCAGAATTTGCTATGGGAGAAAAGAAAAGTAACAGCTTCTCTACAGAATCTACAACAGAAACACTCCAGAAATAAAAATGATCACACTTTCAGACACAAGCAGCTTTCTTGGAACAAAGTTCATGCTAAAACATTCAATATTTGATTCATTATGCTCTTAGTTTTTTTAAAAGCTTAGGGCCACTGGAAGTTTTTACAATATAAGCAATAAGATTATTAAATTCAAATTGCAATTATACAATTTGTTCACACCTCACGTTTTCTCTCACAGTACATGAAAAAAAAAAATCTAATTATTTGAAAGGACAGCATTTTCCTATAATGTTTCCTAAACATTATAACTTCATAATCCCCTGTAGCACGAAGTATTAAACTATCTGTTGAAATGTCAGAATGTGGTTTTATAGAGAAGTGGTCTCTGAAGAATATTTTCAAAGAGCAAGTGGAGGAGAATGAAGAAGCCTCGGGGGAAAATTCATATACACCCATTCAGCAGGCCCCAACATCCCTTCCTTAAGATCCTCTGATGTTGCTGAGGGCAACAGCAGAGTAGAAAAGTAGAACGTTACACCTGACAAATGGGACAATATTTAATACCACATACATCATAGGACCTGCCCAATGTTGTTGCTTATATATAAAAAAAGTTCAGGTTATACATATACATAATCCACCTGTCTTCAGAAATGACCATATGTTTTGTATTGCACATACCTAAGTCCCACTAAATGGATGGATTTTTTTATCCTTACATATTTGCTGAATTTAGTCTACCACACAAAATTACTATTTATATTTCCAGCTCTTCACAGTGGAAAACAATACATCAACATTCAGTCGTGTTTTTTTTTTTTTTTTGGTGTTTTTTGTTTTTTTTTTTGAGTCTTTTTAATAGGGGGAAAAAAATAAAAGAGAGAGAGAAAGAAAAAGAAATACTACTACCATCTATTCATTCTTAGGTTTACCAAACAAACATAGGCTGCCTGGAAAGCTTTCCTCCAGATCTGAATTTCCCGTGTGGAAAAAGTCTTCCCACAAAGTAGAGATGCAAAATTTCACAGATATTAAGCAGTATCACTTGTAGTTTCTCACTTACAACATCTCTGTCAATCCTGGCTGCCATCATCTCTGCTGTTTCTTCATGATCATGGTATTGTCTATGTTTTTCAACTGCAGAAAGAGAAGAAGAGAATAAGACATCCATATATGAAACATCGGTAACCAACACTTCCTATACAGCTTATACTTTAAACCATCCTACTGTAAAAAAAGATGGACAAAACTGTTTGTACTGTCTGCTCTGCAAGGATTCCAGAAAGCCTGAAAGTCTTACACCTTAATGCCTGATCCTGCCAAGTCTCACAAAGAACCTCAGTCATATGCTTCCAGTCAACTTACCTGCATAAATGAAGTTAAACAAAGAAGTGTGGTTCCAGGGTGTACACAAAAAAATTACAGATTAAAGTGGCAGATTATAAATATGATGTAATGAGAAATCACCCTGTTTTGAAAAATACACTGAAAGCTACTCCAGCAAAAGTAAGCAAGAAAGAGTGTGGCCATGACTTTGAAGAAAATATTGTGATAAAAGGTAACTACCAAAAAAGGGATGCCAAGTCTGGCAACAGAAATGGGAGGTAACAATGGGATAGAACTGGTATTTCCAAATAACAACATACAGAGTCAGTGACTTTTATTTGAAAACAACAAGGGTTAGCATTTTGAGAAACTGTAAGTTTTGCATTTTTAAGTCACACTAAGCACTGCATTGGGTGAGATTTTAGTGCATATACTTTAGAAAAGATCCACATTGAGTGGAATAAAAGGAATCGCAGCAACTCAGATTCACGAATGGTCTGAAACCTTTCTGAAGTGAGAACTAAAGCAGAACAAACTAGCCTTTAATCAAGATAGATGTAATACTGTAGATTAGTAGATTAAAATATTCTTAACATTACAAATTTATTTGAACACTTTTAGTTGTTTTCTTTGCATAGTTGTGTCCTTCATTGAGTGATATAGCTATAATTTAATACAACAATATTCTTTAATTAAAGACTTCTAATTCTAAAATTTTAATTTGGTTATTTAAATATATATATATATATATATATATATATATATATATATATATATATATATATATATGTAACAAAAAAAGCCTCAATTTAGCCCTCAAAAAACCCCAGGTTAAAATTGGTAGCCCACACCCCACCCAGCTAAACACATATAAAACCAGCTCTGAACAGAAATTCAGAAAATGGATAAGTCCAAGTAAATGACAAGACAGATTATGGCAGTCAGGTCTTATTCGCCAAATCAGGCAACGGTGGCTTGGGGCAGTTCAGACTAGACTTGGAGAATAATCCTGTCTGCTGCCAGTGAGGACAGAGGGCCGACCTAATACAAACATTTCCATATCTGGATTTGACTACTGTAATCTTTATGAAACCAGTCTTTCCAAATACTTCTTGTTATTACAAAGGATCATAAAAACCTGCTCCCCAGGACAACTGCTTGTCACTGCACTGCACAGCAGTGAGCTCCCAGAAATACTCACACTCGCCCTGCTCTGCAGCCCACGCAGACCACGCTGCCACGCGGCTTCTCACGTCCACCTGGGTGATGGTCCCTGGTGGCACAGGGGCAGGCGCCCGCGGCGGCGGAGGAATGGCGCTGTCAGCTTTGGAAATCATCCTAGAGGAAGAGAAGAAAGTCCAGAAGTGACACTTAAAGGAAAAACATTCTATTTTCTAGTACTTAATCAGAGAAGACAAAGAAGCCTCACAAGGACCTCTTCTACTACTGCCAAGTAAGCAGTACTCGAGACCATGATGTGTAAGTATATTAAACATAGTAGGAAACCCACTCTATGATGGGGTTAGCAAACCTTTGTCACTTGGCCACACAGGAAATCCCCAAAGACTGCTGCAGAATACAGTATCTACTGATCTGCCAATTTAGACAGGTAAATTCAGTGCTTTGGGTTTAGCAGACAACATTTTTACCATGATACACAGTTTACTATCTGGACTTCCATTTTGAAAGAAATGTTTCATTAGAAGTTACCTCTCAGCCATCACAAATTGGGTATCTAATCCCCAAATCTGACAGTTTGTCAACCAACTGTTCTTGAAAACTCTACCAACAAGAGCAATTCAATTTAGATGTTATTTTTCTTTTTTATTTCAGGGGCCTATTCATCCTCTCTTGATACAAATGTACCATGCCATCATAGACTGTATACATTCTCCCATCTGCAATTTTCTAGTTTTCCAGTTCTTAATATGGTTTTAAAAAAGATAAAGGAAAGAGGTTTTCAAGTCTTTCTGCAACTTAATACCAACAGACAAAAAATACCAACAATTGTCACATACACAAGCTACCCCTTCCCCATGTCCCTATTTAAAAGCAAGACCTTCACCTTAAATTCTTCTCTTTACAATCCCATCTCATTCATAGCATTCAAGACCACCGCAAAATGTCACGAGTTATCTAGTCCTTGGACACCAAACAAAAAAATAATGTTTCCATGACTGTTCCTTTCTCCAGTCTCCTGTGCACTGCTCTCTGCATGTTCCACACTTCTCCTTGTCAGTAACCTTGGAGCAACTCAATAATGCAATGTCAGGGAGGAGGGTCTCTCCCTGTGACCTGATTCTAGCACTTACATGATACGACAGCGCGTAACCAGCGCAGAGCTGTCACGCACTCGTGACCTCTTGGCCTCGTAGCCCTCAGAGACTGATATCACAGATTATTTTCCCCACTAGAGGCACTGACCTACATTCTTCTCCCAATTAAATCTCATTAGTTTCCCAGAACATCCAATGTATTTGAGTCCTTCTGGATTACCTCTTTGTGCTTATACATGTTTGTTACAGTCCCACAAATAGTAAAGTGTACTTATTTAATTTTAAACTCACAGGTAAAGTTAGACACAGTTCAGTTTTTGTTTTCTTTTTTTATAGGAGTGTCTATTTGTCTATTACTCTAGGAAAACTTCATGAGTTGCACATCAGAACTGAAGAGGTAACTAAGACTATTATAAATTCATTCATACAACAGTGACATTTATACTCAATTATTTTTGTCCAGCAAAACCTGTCTGTCTGGACCACAAAAATAAGTGTTGCTGAGATATACTATCAGAAGGCCGTTCAATACTAACTGATGCTATAAATTGAGAGAGCATGAAAAAATTCTTTAAGCAAGACCTCTACATATGGTTTTGGAAGTATACTATTAACTAGCCATGAAGAGTAAAAAAAAAAGCAGACAGACATGCAGAGCTTCTGAATGCTATAAAACCCATTTGGTGATCCTTTATACTGCCAAGAAGTTAGATTTTACCTCAGTGTTTCAAGCCTCTTCTTTTGTTTCCCACTCTTGCTGTCACTGATTGCACTTTCAATATCTTCATGAATGAAGCTAGCCTGAAGAGACAGAAGCAGAAACCATCAGTTATTACCTATATCCCCTCACAGACTTTTTTAGGGCATCTTAAGATTTCAGAGCCCCTTATCAAATCTCAATTATTTAGAAGTTCTGGGATAAATTATTTTTACACATAGACAGAACAAAGAAACACACACTGCTATTGTTTGAGACTTGCTATTTTTTTCAATGTTCCAATCTCCAGCATTATCATCAGATGAGTATGTCATCTAGCTACCAAGTTTGTCTGAACAGCTGTAATTATCTCAAGTCAAACATTATTGAATAAGCTATTTTTTCCCCTCCATGTACGTAATTTTTGTTTTTCTCAAGCATGTTAGGGGAAAGACATTATATATAAAAAAAATCTACTATAGATAGTGGCAGTAAAACTACTATAAATAGTAGCAGCATAAACAATTAGGAAAGCAACTTCTAGTGATGCAATTTCCTTTAAGAAATAAAGATAACCTCCAATTTCTCTTTGATTTAGTAGAAGACGAATCTTTCAGAACACTTCCTAATCTGGAGGTTACTGCCTCTTTATAACTGCATTCTGCCTCCACCACTGGCCTACAAGTGGAATTCTGATGCATGTCTAAGGCACCATTCTAATAGATCTTGTGTTAAATAGGTCACAGCTTCTCATAGGATTTAGAATGCTCTGTTACACGTCTTCAGCTGACAAATTAATTTCCTACACAGGTTATCAAAGTCCAAATCTGACAGTTTCTGGCTCACTCTACAAGGTCCACATCTTTCTTAGCACCCTGATAGTGGAGATGTATGTAACTTTTTTTGAGGAATACGTAACTTTAGCAGACTTTGTTTAATTTACAATCCAAGGAGATTAAAGTACCTCTCAAGCTATAATGAGTTGCACTACAGAATATGGACAAGAGAGACACTCAGCTTAAAGAATTAATGCAAAAACTTAGGGAGTTTGAGAAACTTAAACCCATATGAATTCCATTAATCATACTCTTTACATTTATGAATATTATTTTTTGTTTAGAAAATAATGAATGCCCCAAATATTAAAGATTTTGACTTATTTTTTTATAGCAGAGGCTCCTGAGGTTTATGCAAACGTCTAATCAAAATCAGGAAAAAGGCAAGGGAGAAGGAACTAACCTTTCAAAACCAGCCAAGTCTCATAGGTAAAGAACAAAAGCTAGGGTATGGTCAGAGACTCAAACAATACCTCAGAAAAAAAGGAGGATCATGGACCTCCAACACATCCTTATGTGCCCTGCATTTTTATTTGTACATAGAGGAACAACTTCAAAAGATGAAAGTCTGAAGAAAAGAGATCACCTGTACACTTTGGAAAGCTGGGTCCAATGCAATTCCCTGCATTTTTTAATGTAATGACACCTGAACTTCTCACAGGATCCCAGTTTCCATTGAACAACAAATTCTGTGCAACTAATCACACATAGCCAGTGATCTTCACACCATTCTTGCAATACCAATTTCAAAACAGTTGGCACAATGTGATTAGCCCCATTAGTCTTTTAAGACAATGACATGAACTACTACAAAAGAATCTTAAAATACCCATGAAATTATCTATTGGAATTTAGTGAAATACCAATTATGTAGAGCAACTAACATAAATAAAATTTTATAATCCTGGGGACACAGAAGTATATACAGAATATACAGTATATACAGAATACCTTAAAAATATATTTATGCTTGAAGGAAATATGTTAATCACAAATCAACAATCTCTTCCCTTATTTTGCCCCTCTCACAAGTAATGTTTTCCTTTTCATTATCTCTCCAGCAGAGCAGAGATGCAGGGAGATGGGAATGTAGAGGTTTAATTGTTCAGTGACAAAAAGAGGAGGAAAAGGGGAAAGACTAAGACTCAGAGCTCAGATGAGTTCTCTGCAGATTATAAGATAAATTTGAGATAACTCAAAGTATTCTACACCACTTTCCTCAGAAGTGTAAATATAAACCACATACATATTCCAGAGCTTTACTCATTTGCAAACCTAAACGAACAGCTACAGAACCCAAGAATCAACATTTATAGTAATGACGTATTTGCTTATGCACTAAATATTCATTTTATATAGACTCTTGCAAGACATGCTAAGCTACATTTACTAACATATTATAAGTACTGTTGATATCGTAAATGCATTAAACTCAAATACTATTTATAAGAATAAAATAACATAATTATTTTTTCTGAATCAGCCCAGTTGATTTTAGCAACTGAGTTTGCCAATTCATAAAAATTCCCCTATTCAAATAAGTCATAGCAGATTTCCATTACTAGCTTACCTTAATCTCATCACATTGGAAAAGATGCAAATCAGGCTTGTTTTGGGTTGGTTCTTTACATACTAATGCAAGAATTGAATTGTAATTGCATGCATTCATCACAGCTTGACAATGCTGAATTGTACTTAAAGGAAAATTCTCCAGTTCATTCTGCCAGAAAAAAAAACACACACACAAAAACACCTTACAATACAGTGTCCTGATCTGAGAAAAGCTGCACAAGTTAAAAAGGAAAAGTGATAATAAGCTAATTAAAATACAGAATCTCACATACATAATTTTTCTGCCTGTTCTCTTTTTTTCTCTCTCTCTCTGTCTCTCTCTGAAAATGAGACTGCCATTCACAGATCTTACCTTTGATTCCAAGTCCACCAAACTGACAGCTTTGTCATCTACTTGAAGAATCATATCTTGAGTCCACACTTTGCCTTTGGCATCCAGCAATTTCAGCTTCCTTATTCCATCATCTACGGTAATCATTGCCTCTTTTCGGTCCAGAACAAAGGTGGTCAAGTGCTAGTGAATTTAAAAAAATAAATAATTGTAATTTTCCCTATTGCCAGGAGAGTGTCAGTAATCAAAATGCCAGGAAATAGCAATACAAATTATTCATGAATACAGTGCCTTTGTATATGACAGATCCCACCAAAAAGCCATAAGAGAGGTTTTTTAGTCCGTCATGTCATTTTAAGTTAACTGACTTTCACAACTCATTGTTTCTCATCCTCTGTCATTTCCTCTTTAAACTCAGTGATTAGGCTTGAAGGCATATTCTGACATCTTTCAGGTATCACAGCTAGAATTAAGCTCTGAGTATTTAATGAGCTTTCTTGAGAAGCGAAAACCTGTTTCTCTTGGCAAGCTAAATCCAGGAAGCACCAGCAGAAGCTTCCCAGAAATGCCCTACCAACATACGTCCACCACCACGCTGACCTGGAGCGTCCTCATTTCTTCCAGACCTGCCAGCTAGCACCCTGATGGCACCCATGATGGGTTCACATCTGACTGGGATACCTTATGGACAGGCCAGTCATTTCTTTTACATGGATCACAGTAGAAATGTAGTATGCTCACTACTTCTGCTCACCATCAACTTGGAATATTCTTCAGATTCAAATAATTGTCTAGAAAATAAATACTACCTCACAGACATCACCTCAACTACTTTCCCTGTCATTATAGCTTTGACAATTTCTCCTTCAACATGGCAACTGCGCAAGACAACCCATAAAATTATTTCATTTTATCCAGGCATAAATCCAGCTTCACATTCTTATTTATACTCATTCAAGCTGAACCAATGTCAATATATGCTTGCACATCTATCTCCTAAACAACTTATTATAGGATAATTGCACTTAGTTATGACAGACAAGAGAGCAGACACAAGCTGCATATAATAAAAGTATTTAAAAGAAGGTGAAACAAACTCTCTACTGACTTCTCACACAGGAATGCTTAGACTCCAATTAAAAGTACTAATTTTTATGCCAGTACAATACCAAAACTGTTATGAAGAAACCAAAGAAAAATACAGACTATTAGAAGAAGCTCAAGTATTCATTTGCAAACCAATCAAAGGATAGAAGCACTTGAAAATAAGACTATTCTGCATATGATCTCACCATTTACAAGTAATTTAAAACCCAGCAAAAAGGAGCTGAGCATCTATGGCATTTGCAAGACTTAGCTTAACCCATGATAGTGGTCAGATGACAGTGCAAGAAAGTTTGTACCAAAGTAAGACTACAAAATGAGGCATTACATCCAAAAGAGATTAACAGGCTACATATGGGTATCCAGGGGTATTTTGCTGAATATTTTAAAAATATGTACTCCTAGATAAAATATGACAGTAGCACACAGCAATTCTGCAAAGAGGCCTAAGACAGGAAAGAACATATTTTGCATTTCACATTGGCGAAGAATTTATGTAGGCAGAATATATTTAACTACTACATAATAGACTAAGTGTGACTTTTAGGGGTTAATGCTCAGCTTTTTCTGAATACTCTGTCACCTCTGCTGATTATACCTCATCAAAGTATTAATTTTAAATATTATCCAGTGTGCCTCACCAACAGCACAGGGTTTTCAGCTCTGCCTCACCCTTGCAACAAGGCAAGTTCAGAGACAGGGCAGCATAACATATTGAATTGATACCCCATTGAGAAGTCCTGTCCATGTGCCAAACTACACACAATTTTGCTTACATTCTTCTGCATCAAAATTTCAGATCATTATGGCAAAGCTATAGAATTTGAGACATTTCAATGTTATCTATTCTGAAGTGACCTCAAGCTGGCAGGGTATTTTGGAAGATGTATATGCCTTCAAGCATATGTATCCTCAAAAATCATGTAGGCAAAAATAACTGCATGCAACTGAAAGCTATAATTGGCATATCACTCCTTGTCTCACCTCTACGTGATACTGTGAAGTTTCGGATATACTGCTGGCACTGTCTCGTGCATAATTCTTTCTTTGTTCTAGAGATGGGAGGAAAAGAAAGAATCATTATTCATTCAAATTCTTATCATGCTGTTTTAACTAGTTTTCAGAGACACTTAAGCCTAGTTGCATACGCGAAAGCAAAAGATGGGCTGCTGATAATTTCTGTATATTGACAGAAAAAACCTTCACCCTCACATAGTTCAGCACAAGGACCATACTTACGTCAACGATGTTAAGGGAGAGCCAGTGGGTGCAAACAAAAGCCAGTTATCTCATCACAGTGAGTCAGGACACCGGAGGGGAGTAGTGTTCTGACTGAAAATGCTTTGTTGGGAAGCCTGACTATTAAAATCACCAGCTTGCCACCTTTGGCAGCAATACCATCAGGCTTACTGAATTTGTATGAATGTATTTGAAAGTGTAAGTAATTTCTGATACACATGTTAAATCTGCAAAACAGCAAAACCACACACAAAGCAGACCTAACTCATATCTTATTTCTTCCTAAAGTATTCAGTTTGATGAATTACTAATGTAGAAATACACATGGAAAGAGGCAAAAAAACCCCAACAAACCACATAAAAGATTGCTAAACAGAAATATTTTTCAGCTGAATAAAACACAATGCTGCAAAATCAGAAACAGTGTTTCTCTTTAGTCCATAAGTAGATTAATCAAACCAGGAGAGGAGGGATGGGAAGATGGAAGATGATGACAGGATATACACACACACCACAAAATAATGAACCCAGATGAATACTGAAGAAAACTTCTAAAATGGAAAGAACATCTGGAGGGTTTTTCTGTTTTTTCACCAAAACCATTTCGGTGCCGGATCTAGAATACTAGGAGCTTTGGCTAAGGAAGAAAGTCACTAGGAGACTTGTCTGAGACTGGTCCAAAGAAACTCTGCAAGTAGGTAATTCTTTTCTCTCCATTTCATTAAATAACTTCTGATCTTCAAATAAAATAGGCGTTTTAATTTTTTTCAGAAGGAAAGTACCTGATGTATGTAGAAAATATATCTATTTCATTATACTCGGAGTACTTGGGGGGAAAATAAAAGTATGTGGTTCTGTTGACAGGAAAGATAAGTTACTTTTTGCACACTAACAAAAAACACTGACTACTACGAAGCACGTGATCTGTGATATACAGAGACCTGCAGTGAGGACATCATACAAGTCAAACTGTAAAAGGCTCTTCCGTGACCGTGGTTCCTTCAGACAGGAATTTCAGGTGCTGACAGATACAGCAGTGCCCTCATTTTCAGGTGTCTCTTGCTGAAGAATTTTCCCCCCTCTTATAATCATGCCCATTTATGTCTCCAATTATCAGTGACTTTCATTAAAGGCAATATGGATTCCAAAATCCCTCACTGGCTTGAAGCCCCCGTTGCATGATGATCAACACTGCCCATGCAACAAGGCCTTCCTGCTACTGTACAGCACCTACACAGCTTATTTAAGCAAGAGAAGAGTGCAGTGCAATCAGCCAAATGCAAGAAACCCGTGCATTATCAGAATTTGTAACTAGGTGTATAAATATTTAAAAATAGATGTCTTGACTTAATTATCCATTATTCTGAAATCCCAGAGCAGAGTATGTCCATTAATTCCAACTATAACTGCTATTTCTGCTTTTGCAGCATGTTTCTTGAAGTGTTTTTTCTCATTGATTTTCTTTTTAACTACGACAGACACACACATGCATGCCCCAACAAAAGAGTCAGTAAAGCAATACTATCTGACTTGCTACCTTTCTTTTTTTGTTTGGATGACGACCTGAAGAAGTAAAGTCCATCTGTTCCTAACAAAACAAGGGAATTAAAAAATAGTATCTAGTTTAACCCCGTAGAATTATTTGCATCTCCAAGGAGGATCAGTTAACAGTCTTCTATTATAAGCTGTAAATGATAGTTAGATGCCATCCAGTAAGAAAGAAAATATGCTTTAAAAAAACAAAAACAAAAACAACCCACCACAACAAACAACATGCCACCTGTTTCAATTAACAATGCATCAAATATTCAGCTTTGAATGTCATTATCTTTTTTTAGGTGAACAAAAGTATTAGTTTTTTAACAATATCAAGTTAAACCAGGATAAGAAATGTTGCATCCACTGTAAGGTTTATTCTGCAAACAATAACAGTTACGAGTAGTTTTAAATGAACAAAGAATATGTAGAGGCTCCAAAGGAATCAAGAAGTGAGTAACTTTTGTAATAGATTCCTTGCTGTGTTTCACAGAAATCTTGTCCTGTGTTAAGGCAGGCTGTCTAAAACCATTCATACCACTGATTAACACATCCTCTTCCACAGAGCAGCAGCCCTACCAGTCTCAACAGACCTGATGGCAAGGTTTTGAACACATGATGTCATGGTGAGAACAACGTTGTTTATATAAGAAATAGAGCTTTCTGAATGCTAATAAAATCTGTGGTTGCCTATACTTGAAAGACAAGAAGAGTCCCAAGTTTTGCATTCTTATTTACAACCAAATAGTAACAAGAACTTTAGTATAATGTATGGTCACCACAGCAACTGACAGTTCACACTGAGTTCAGCAACAATTCCTATTTACCTATTTATTTTTTAATGCAAGCAGAATGATTATTGGAAACTGGAGAGAACCAAGTTATCATTTAGAATAAAATAGAATAGAATGGAATTAAATATTTCAGTTGGAAGGGACCTACAACAATCATCTACTCCAACTGCCTGACCACTTCAATTCTGACAAAAAGTTAAGGCATATTATTAAGGATATTGTCCAAATGAACCTTAAGCACTGACAGTCAAATGGTATCAACCACTGTTTTTTGTTATCCTATAGGCCCTTTTTCCAAAACCCCCATGTAATATATGTCACTTATGCAGATTTTGGAGACTCCCTTTTCTGGGAGTTCAAGAAAATGATGCAATCTGAACTCTGCAGCAAAGCATGCAACTAAAAATGGGGAATGAGCAAGCAACTGGGTAGGTCCTTAGTTGCTGGCTGGGGTCACCCCCCAACAGTGGAAAAAACCCAATTTTTTGTGTGCTCCATTTCACTCTCCTAATCCTCCTGATCAATCTCAGACTCTCACAGGTCCCTTCATGTAAGAAGAGTTATTGAAGCTAAAGCAAAATTCTGCAACAGGGACTTCCGGGTAGGAGTTGTAGAACTATCAAAGGATGAATAAAACTATCAAAACTATTGAGTTTTTTCTATTTACTCTACTTACTGCTGCTCTTAAATCCAACATGTATAATATAGTACAGCCTTAATACAGCAGTTAGCTCAAACCCTGCTGATATGCTGCACACAATTCAAGTATTTTCCCTCTGATAAAGGAAAAAAAATAAAAATAGAAAAGGATCATGGCAGAACACATTTAAGTTAAATTCTTAATCACAATCTATAGCAAATGCAACCCAGAGGAATTTGAGCAAAATAAAATCTCTTGCGAGGCAAGAGCAATAAACTTAAAAGCAGAAAAGCATTTCACTCACAGGTCCTGACTATAAGATCTACTAGCTACTAAACCTTTCAGAGTAAAAAAAAACAAACAACAAAACCAAACAATAATCCACAGAAACTAACTGTCTTCCTGCTGCCTCATGGAGAGATGCTACTGCTACTTATATCTTTGTGAACTTACTGAATTTGCCTGTCATCAGGAATGGACCATGTTCTGGTTTCAAAAAGAATTGAAAAGATACTGGTTCATAGCAATTTTTGAGGCAGCCAAAACACCAGAAAACAAAAAAAACACCTCTTAACCAAAGACTTTTAGCCAAGAAAATAATACACTGGACAGTATATGACAGAGACGAACAGGACTTGACATTGCCATTGCTCATTCTCTTATTTGTCCTCCCTACACTAAGAACTTTGTGCTGTCCCCAGTTATTCCTATAAAAGAACATTTCTTACTTTGGAAAGGTTCCACAGTTTTAGGCAGAAACACCAGTGTGGCCCAAGATCCCTTGAGGCAGAGCTATGAATAGAACCCAACATAGCTAAAGTTAGTCCTGCCTCACCCATTTTCTAACGGGGAGAGAGTGTAACAACATGGCAAATTAGAAAGCTGCTTAATAAACTCTGCCATACCCTGGGGCTCTGTGCCACTGTTCAGATGTATCTCAGTCAAAATATCTCAGTCTTGATCTTAACAGATGACCTGAAGCATGGGTGGTACTGGCTAGGGTAGGGCTATGATACCTTTAGGTACAACAAATTTTAAATTCCTAAAAGCCTAAAAAAGAAATGAGGACTTCTGATGCTTAGACTTCCACTGATGTCTTACAAATAATTAGATAGGCCAGATGTGATAAATGGCATCAGTGTTATGGTTATGATAGTGCAAAGAATGATAATGGCGGATCTCACCTTCCCCTGCCACTGCCTAATTGGACAATCTCTTGCAGAGTACAAAGAGATAAAGCTCTGAAATCTGATGAGAATCCATGTGGACGTGGATTAAGAGTCTCCCTCAGAGGCTGTCCTAAGAATCCTGGAGTGTTAGTCTAAATTAATGCCACACATCATCAAGCAGAAAAGCCCAACATTTAGTTTATTACTGTATATTTATGGTTTGAATTGGATTTATTGCTGACACTCCTTTAAGGATGTACTGCAGCAGCTGGAAAAACTCAACATAAGACTGAGAGCAAAGTGCAGGAGACGTGACCTACACATCTGGGCAGAACAGTCAAAATGAGTTTTTAAAAAAATCTCATTAAGACAGAAGCAAACACTGTCACTTTCAGAGATTTGTGCCACAAGCTTCTCCCTGATGGCTCTGTGGAACCAGCTATCAGAGCAAGTGGCTTGTTTAGAAGTCAATTGTCAGGTTAATTAATTTGAGTATCAAATAAAACAAGCATGTTACATGGATGGCTGCTTTTAATGGACTCCTATACCTAGTCTATGATCTGCTTGTGATTTCCTTGAATTTATTACACTACATTTCTTTCTCTGAATGAGGTATTTGAGCAACGCAAAAATACACATGCAATTTCACTGCTAGCACCTAATCACAGAGATGAGAATAAGCACAGTGTACAAAACACCTAGTCTTTTCTTACGTAGTGTGAAGACAATTTTAGGAACATCTTTAAATTCTGTGCAATATAATAATCTAACAATCTGGAGCATACCACTAGCTTGCTGCTACTCCTAAGGAATGGGGCTGCTCCACACTGTGTCAGTGGCTGGCAAACCCCCAGCACAGCCCTGGCTATTGGCACCGACTGATGCTGTGCGTCTCCTGCAAGCAGAGCTGCAGAAGACAGATGGAGAAGCCAATGCTAGAACAACAGGTAACAGTACGAGCCAAAACCCATTTCAGATGAAAAGATCAGGAAGTAAATGATGAAATAAACCCCAGAAGAATGTGCAGAGGGCACCTTCCCTCTGAGTTCAGCAAGAGATTTAGCATGCAAATAGAAAACAGTTCGCTTCAGGAAGGAAATGAGTGAAAACAAAGGGATTATTTGACACAGGAAAACAGGCAGTTGCAAGGAAGTTTTTGCTATCAGATAACAACACCAGAGATAGTGGTGGCTCCAGTCTAGTTTTTAACTAACTGTCTGTAACACTAAAAAGACTCTGGTCTCCTTCCCACTGGCACTGTGGCCAGCCTTCTGCCTGATAACATAAGAACTGAACAATCATGAACAACCTCAGAACTGCAAATCAAGAGGTAAACTTCATGCCATAACATATACATGTAATGTGCAATAATGTGCATATATATATGTGCACCCACAGATATATATATACACACACATTATTTTTGTCTTTACTGCGCTTGAATGACTTAAGAGCCCAGGTATCAACTTCATTTTTTTTTATACCTGTAAATAGGTGTTTCAGTCCTAATGACATTCAGAACTCTTCCAAGAAAAAGAAGTTTGTCACGGACAAAGTTTGCTGCTAACATTATATTGCTACATTTTATCAAAACAAAAAAGTAGATTCCATTTCAATTTAATGATAAAATTTCTTAATTTTTCCCATTATAAGTGAATATATTAAATATACAAGTTTTATATATTTACATAAATACGTACATTTACTATACATGTACTTAATATAAAACAAAAAAGAAAGCTAGGATACCTCCAACCTGCTTTGTAGCTTTCAGTCTCATGGATCTCATATAAAATACTGAAGTTAGCCATTAATTACAAATCAGATATAAATAAAATATTTTATAATATGCACTTTTAACACATTTTAACAAGTCCCGTATAATTCAACTGGTTTCCCTCACCTTGGAACAACATGTACAAAAATCCTTTACATCCAAAAGAAAGACGTGTGGGATGCAGCAGAATGGTAACCTAGTTGCTAAAATTAAATATACACACACACACGTATATATGATTTCCCTGAATCTGAGAAAGGTTTAGGTGTCTTCTTTGTTTTTTTCCTGTTCATACATTTGGTGATACTGACAACGTAGCTCTTTATGCATACAAAACAGAGCAGAAGCAGTAGAATGTGCAAATGCCTCTGTAAAAGCTGTGCCAATATATCTTTACTCAGAGCTCCAGGATAATTAAGTCTTCCACTTCATTCAGTCTCTGGCAACTGCAACTGCAATTCTGTGATATATAGCAATGGAAGTGAACCAAAATCAACAATTTGTTTTAGAGGAGACATCTCGCAACTGCTATAGGGTAAGCATTTTCAATTAGTACCTGAAGTCAATTATGCATTTTAGAGGTAAAAAGCTGTTAACCATTATACACCTCAAATTAGCTCACTTGTCCCCATCTTCTATTGACTTATGACTACCCCATGACATGTCTGAGATGAAAAAGCTCAGAGAGATGTTATTTTAAAAGCTCACAAAGATTAAAGGATGTGGTTAAGACATTTACTGATACTGCCACACTGTTCAAAACTTGCGCTCTTAAAAAATTATTAAGATGATATAAAAGGAAAAGAAAAAGCAAAAGCACAGCGCTCTCTTAATGTCTCAGAAAGAAACAATCTGCTGTGATTTTTTTTATTTTTTTTTCAATGTCTCTTGCTGGTTTCTGTTACCACCTACTATTTCTGTCAACACGTGCAATCAGTTTGTCGAGTGGGCTCATACAGGATGCAGAAATCACTGTTAAAAACAATCACTTTAGCATTTTCCTCAGTTGCAGTTCCTGCCTTTAATACTATGTCAAGTGACTAGTTTTGTAGCATACCACTAGAAAAGATATATTTAAATTTAGAATTATTTATATGCAACCTTTTAAATGACAAATGTTCCAAATGGTTTCTAGTCCTGTCTTATCTGATGTTTTCCATAAGTGGATCGCCACACTACTCTGGCACAGTTCCTTCAGCCATGAAACCACATCAGGTTTTCCACACTGCTCCTCTTTTAAGAGGAGAGAAAGCCAGGAGACCTCCAATCTTCTTTCCTAGGCTTTTAGCCTCATGAATTTTGAGACAGTTCAAAAGCCAACAAGGCAACCGGTACAAAAAAAGTTCTTGTGTGCTGATGGGTGAGTAACCAATGCAGCCAAACTCGAAGGCTGCAGGATATCCCTCCAAGGGCAAAGTCAATGCTCTTCCACAAAGAATCCTGCCATCACCCTCCTAACCTCCTAAGTTCACCCCCAGCCATCACCCCGCTCAAAACAGGAGGGAGGAATTAGTTACTATTAGTTACTATTGCAGTTATGAGACACCTTCTTTTTGAACTTTCTGGTTTATTAACCAGCAGAAGAGGTGGTAGACTCAACAAGGGAGAGCAGGCTGAGGTGTAAGGGGTCCTCATTGCAAACCTTGTTCTTCCAGTCTTATCAGCTGTAGTGACTTTCAAAAGAGCATTTAACAACATGCACAGATTTTCATGGCAGAACACCTCTCAGCCTCATTGCTGCTTTTATTTCCATTACCAGCATAGCTATCAGTAGCATGTATTCACAGTGGAGGTGGACAGCCAGGAAACGATGCAATTTGGCTGGCAAAGAACATGACTACATTCTGCTTCCACAGTGATTTGGCCATGAGCTAGACTGTGGCATATACAGCCAAGTCAAATACTCGCATCTGCAGTTGGTAAGGGCAAAAAATTTTAGGCATTTATAAGTAACATCACATTTGACAGTCACAAAGCCTGTTGAAAATAACAGGCCAATTAGAGCTCCAAATCTGTTACACCAAATCTAACCTCCACAAAATCCATGTGTCAAATAAGAATAATATCATAAATTCTTTTTCTGTTAGGAGGGGATAAAGGTGGGGAGGCAGGGGGAGACATGTCATGAATCAAATCTATAGCACAGCTAGATTCCCAAATGCTTTCTCCCTAGTACATATCTTAGCTACAAGATCACTCAGTTTTATGATAAAGGCTTTATACATTGCTGCCTTAAAGATTAGCAGGTGGGAGTTCTTGCCTTAGTAAATCACAAAAACATTTTCTAGCTAGTCTACTTAGTTTCAGTAGGAGTAAAATCACTTTGTTCTTTAATTTTGTTTATATACACACATACATGCGTATGTACATACAGTTACAGATTTACATGTGTAAAATATTTTCACCATGACATCACAATTGATATTTAAACAATTTTAAATAAATGTTTAGAGACTTTATGCCACCTTACCATAAAGAGCTTTTGCACTTGTTCTTGAATTCTGCTCCGACTGAGCAAATGTTGGGGAACCGTAGCCACTGAAATAAAACCATTTCTGGTTAACTTCTGTATAGATGCATTTGCCACACAGAAACAGGCACTGAAAAAAAAAACAACCTTTCCCCTTATGTAGGGCTACATGCACCTACAATGTTACTAGTGGAGGTGATGATACTGGATAATTGTTCCACAGCACTAATACAATGAAGCATGATCCCCTTAGCCTGGAAACCCTTCTGAGCTCTTTTTTTGTTGCATAACTACAACAAGCACAATGAGGGTGTGGTATAAACATACCATACCAGATATAACCATAACGTAAGTAGACAATAAGATTAATAACATTAAAGACTAATTAAAAATTAAATCTAAAATAATATTAATAACAAAGACTATACTAAAGTCTTCATAGGATTTGGGCTTTTTTTTTGCCTGCATACACAAGTGTTGATTGTTTTTAACAATTTTAGCTGCTTTTCGTAAAAGACTTAAAGGGACTATCATTGCCTACAACAAATAAAAAGGCAATCCAACTTCCTTCTAGTGGAACAACAAGAATGAGTCATATACTAACTCACTTTAAAGGTACAACAATATGAGAAGCAGATGACAGCACAGATGCTTTGTTCCATACAGGAATACATGTTCTTTGGCATCAGATTAGATCAAATCTCATTAGTGCTGCGAATGAGCCTAGTGCCATGCTTCTGACACAGGGAGCATCCTCTTATCTCAGGTAACACTTTCAGGCAACAGTTGCTCAGTACAGTTTACTGGGAAAAAATGTTTTCTCACAGATGGAAAGGGCAGCCTCATCTTTTATGCATAAATATGCATTCACTCAGAGCTAAGTAACTTAATAAGTCTGTTCTTCTCCTCCAGATAACTCCATTAAGTAATACAGCTTTACCCTTACACTCATATAAAGATCAGACAGATAATATCTGTCCGTTCGGTTACATGGTTTGGAACCTGCACATGCTTTTACAGAAATTGCCCTTCTATTATTTTCAATGGCATCTAATAATTACAGCTGTATCTGAAAGGTAAGTGTAAAGAAGAAAATATAACAATAGATAAGGAAAACCAAAGGTATAACCTTACTTCATTTGAGGAAAATAATTTCCATATCCACCAGGAGGGGTGTTTGCTATGTGTCCATTCATTCTTATTGTCACTTATTGAGGAAAACAACCTGGGAAAAAAACCAACAGCATATGAATTGAAGTCTCTTAAAAGATGGTTTAATACAGATGTAATAGAAACCTAATGAGAAAATTATGGTTGAAATGGGAAAAGAATTGCATCAACAAGCTCAATTGTTATTATCTGCATCATGGTGATGCCTTAAAGACCTGTTATGAAACTTCCCCCTATTGAAATTTCATAGTTACTGCTTCAAATAATTTATAATTTAGTGAATAAAGCCTTTATTACTGATACAATTGTCTTTAGGAATAGCTTTGGAAATAAAAGGCTGACTAAACAAAGAACAACATCTACTGCAGAAATGAACAAGATGTTCCACATGACAACTTTAATAGTTAAGCATGCTTGATTTTAATCCTCAATTCATTCTTCCAAATGAAGCTTATTTTTTTTTTTTTAATTGACCTTTTGATACACATTCTATGAAAATTATCAGCTGAATTGTTAGAAAGATGCATTATCAAAACAGAACACAATTGTTAGCACAAAAGGAAACTTGGTTAGCTATTGTGGGATTTTTTAAAGCTTTTTTTTTTTTTTTTAAAGCAACATTTACCATCCTGAAAGTCTGGCATGCCAAATGAAACCTCTCATAATAGCACTATTGAAAAAGTTACGATGAAGCAGTTAAAATAATGCCTTCTCCCTTTAATAACATAACCATTGAAGTTAAAATTGACTCTGGAAAGTGACTTTCATGAGCTTGTAAAGAATTAACAATCTCTATTCAAATTTACCATAGAAAAAAATATTTATTTTAACCCTGCAACACCAACAAAAGCACAACAGATAAAATTTGTACCTAACAAAAGCTCCGGTTCCAAAGTAAGCACGACCTGCTTTGTTGTCCTAGAGCCACCTTACAACCAGCTTATCTTCAGAATCACTAAGTCAACTTACTGCCTCACTTTAAATGTTCTCTTCCTGTTATACCAAGAAGCAGCAGCTGATTGACCTACAGTTCCTACTGTATTTTGTAGCCACGTGTTCTGCTTCCTTCTTTCATGCAAAAAATATAATCACAATCAAATTCTATTCTCAGCTCTAAAGTATTCTGTCATTCCAAGAGATGTACAAGCTCCTTTTAGTCTTCTGTACTGACAAAAGTCATTCTTATACCTTTCTGAGAACAGCTGACATGTCCTACCTGTGATGCAGTTAGCAAAGCTACCTAGAACTGAGCTGCATTGATTGTGTGCCAGATGTAATCATGTGGAAGTATGGTACTGCCTTCAATGACCAGATAGTTGGTAATATTTGGCTTAGAATATATTTTTTTTCAATTTTTCTTTTCAATCATTGATTGCTCCTTGCTAATGACATACCCATACTTCCTTTTCTCCTGGGTATCTCCACAGATATATCATGTATTCAGCTTGGTAGCCTGTTTGGCTGCTCTAAGCCACTTTTTATTGAGTGCAGTACTCAGCAGTATAATAATAAATTACTATCTGTACTGAGTGCTGCTCAATTCATTAGCAATTACAACCATTAGGAAGCATCCTGAAAGTGTCCCATGACTTGAGAAAATAAAAACAGTCATTTGCTCAGCAGAATGTGCCAGGTCACTGTGCACTCCTTGTTCCGTTTCAGTGACAGCGTGGACCAGAGCTACTTAGTGTGCTCTTCTCCACCTCACACTGTCATTAAGCTCTTCAACACTTCCTATCAGCTATTAACTCTCATCACTTGCAACCATTGCTCCGTTTGCCACCCTGCTTAACAGTTTACCCTGTGATTAGCTTCCTAAGAGTGACCAGATCCAAAAATCTCACACAAATAACGTCCATTGCTTTTCAATATCTCCAACTTCCTCTACTGTCCACACACACATTTATTACGATACACTTATTAAATAATTCTATTTGCCCTATCTTTTTATCACTTGTGATTTTTCACAGTTCTGTTCTTATAAAACTCAGCAACTATTTGCTTTAAAGTGAGATCTGGAAAAAAAACTTGGGGTTAGATTCCCTCAAAATCATTTCACTCTTCTGACATCTTAATCTGACAAATACTGGATCTGTTATTTGTACTTCACTTTCACAAAAGCCGTGAGACAGATATTTTAAGTAGAAGGAATGTAATACATTAGAACTTAAATCTTCAGTCTTTGAAGTTAGCATAACATTGAGTTGTAAAGCAGCAATGAAGCTGAACCTTAGAGGAAGAAGACAAGTTTCATGACTAAATACTTGCTCCCAGTAAGGCATAACACCACTTAGAGTAAATACAAAAAGCTTTAAAGTGACATTTTTAATCAAGTGGTAGCGAAAATCCAAAACTAGAAATTTTGTATCAAAGGGAAAAAAAGCAAGCTGCTCATTCTGCCAAGTAAGCACAAACCTTCTAGTGAGTTTTAGCTGATATGCAAACAAAACACCACTTGCTATTTGGCAGTTGAGTAAAGCCAACAATATTTCCTGTTCCTTACGCAATTTTCCACTTTAAAAAAAATCAAATGCTTTTGAAATGCCAAGACAACTATTTTGACATGACAATTGTAAGAGGCTGTGAAATGGTTCAAGAAAGCTCCTGAATATGAATAAAAATAAACATTTTATAGTAATTACTTATAATTAGGCCAAATATTTATAACACCATCAAAAAGCTACTCCTAATTTCCCAAATTTATCAGGCAATTTCATCTTTTGCAATCTAAATGTTTCTGGAAAGAAAAAAAAAGAAAAAATAAACAAAAAACCCCTCCAAAACAGCTAAACAAACAAAAACATTTTAAGAAAATGCTTTCAAACTTTTATTAAGCACATGATGTAGAGGAGGGAAAAACCATAAAAGGATAACAAACCACAGCGCTCTGTTTATTATTCACTTATAAAGCTTTCTCTGCTGTATTTCTCATTTCAAGTGCTCTTTCATCTTTTAGAACAAGTCCTGTAGCAAAAGTCAACCTGTGTACATTGCAAAGCCATTGTCATCCAGAAGTCTATTAATAAATTCCACTTCCTCTTTAATCTTCCCTTTCACCTCAGCCCAGCAGTTCACAGCAACATACACTGGTGTCCTAGACTTGAAGATAAACATCCTTCAAAATTAACTGTATGATCCCCCTTTAATAGGTTCTGAAGTATCAATAGTTTACTTGTGAATATGCCCACAGAAAGCCATACCTTTCTCAGGATCATAAAACCACATCATGCCTACTCTGAACAAGAAATACATAAAAACAGGAAAATGAAATAAAAAATTAAGAAGAAAATAATAATAAGAAAATAGCTTAAAAAGAGAAATAATAAGTATTAATATATTCATATTTAAATATATTAACATAATCTATTCTTTAAAGTAGCAAGAAAATAGTTATAAACAGAAAATAGTTATAAACAGGAAATTCCTAAAATCAAAGAGTCACCATTATAACAGGCAAACCATTACTGAGAAAGAGATACTTTGATTCTTTTGTAGTCAACAGTTACAGGCAGTCTAATCCAAAAACAGACAAGTATACACAGTATACTGGTATAAAACATAATTACATTAGTTATAAATACTTATAAAAAAAAAAAAAAACAACAAACAGAACAAAAAAAATAAAAAACATGCCCAAATACTAAAATACTCTTTGCCTTCCACAACTTGTGGCACAGCAGCCTAATGAAAGCAACACAATCCATGTGCAACAACAAGCTGACAAATCACATGTCCTGTCATTTAATTTCAGAGTAGAAATCTGAAGGCAACAAAATCCCTCAATTTACTGAAAAATAAGAAATTAAATAATCCCTCTTCTAATAGGGCAGAGCTATCTCATTACAGAAAATACTATATTCCAGAGACCAATGCTCTTTTCCACTCATCCTGAGTTGGTCCCACCCAGTGACAGATCACAATATCGGATGGAGAAAAAGAACAGCAGTTCAATGTTTAGATATTTTAGAAATTATGCTGGAAGCAGGTAAGGGGAAGGGTTAAAGAGAGAAGGAGACGCAGGAGAAGGAAAGCGAAAGCCAAGAATGGCTGGAACAATAATTATCTACCGATTAAGAAAATGTTCTTAGTAACAAGCTATTGTTATCACATGCCCCAACAAGAATTCTTCCCCAGCTAGAGAGCAGGCACAGGCTGTAAATCCAGCCGAAACAAAAACATGGGACTATTACAAGGTAACACTTATCTGCAGTGATCTGACATTGTAGCAATGTCAGAAAAGGACACACTTTCTCCACCCTTTCCCTTTTGAAAATATTCCGGAACAACAAAACCAACAAAAAAATGAGATGCATCCATGCTACACTGTAACTCACTATGCATTCAATAAAAATGCTTCTTACTGCTGTTCCACTATATCCAGTGCTGCTGCTCTAGAAAATGTGGAAAAACTATATAACTTGATGTACAACTCACTATTTTTCATTTGCTTGTTCTTGAACCTTACCCTGTTCACCCACAGACACCTCCCTTCAAATTTGCATAATTTCCCATGCTAAATTTTTGAATAGTCATTAATTTAAACTCCTTGTTGCTCCACACTGAGGACAGTTCTTTAGTTATTCCTTATATTTTTATGCTTCTATGTCTTGTCCTCTTCTGTCTAATTTGTCGTACTGATTCAGCCACTCCCATTTGTATCTTTGCTCCAGCCATGAATGTAGAAAATGGAAAAACCCTGAGAGAAATAGGTCCCATAGAGTCAGATAAAACGCTTGCTGCTGCTGCTGCCTTTTGATTTGGGAGTTGCTTCAACCAACAGACAAGAGCAACCACGAGTTCTACTGGCTGTTCAGTATCTTGCCTCAAGATAAACACCACGATGCACATGCACATGCACATGTAAGTAAGCATTACTTCAGAAATGATTGTTGGAGATTTTCCTTACTCCGTACATTGATATCAGAATTCTGCTGAGATAAACTGCTATTGGATGGGCTGGCAGCAGCTTTGTACTGTAATGTTTTCCATTTTCTATTAACTGTATTGTTTGACCAAAGGCTGGTCAAAGAGGATGGCAAAAAAAATAATACAGAAAATTGAAAGCTAGACCCTACAAGTGGTACAGTTTCAAGACAAATAATTTGGGCTCCATTCAACACTGCCCTGGCTGTTGTCCCCTTTGTTCTTTTCAAGCCACCCCTTATTACCTGGGGGGATGAAACTGAAAGCCCTCTGAGAAAAGAATAGGTACTAAGGTATACAGTCTGTGTTCAAGTGTCAGGACTTCAGACAAATATGCAAAGTACAACAGCCATAATAAAATAATTTTGAAAATGCTGTTACTTTGAGGTTTTCTCTGGATGCAGAGCAGTTGTCCAGCCCTAATTACATTGCAACTTAGTTTATATACATATCTGCATTGATTTGCATCCTGTGTTTAAATTTCAGTGCATCCTCAAACAACCCTACTGGTGGATGCAACATTAGCTAAACAGCGTTCCTGTTGAAGAAACCTGGCAGCAGGGAAGAAAGGAGTGGACATGCCCATTCTCTCCCCTCCAAACTCCAGTCCCTAAAGAAAGCTAAACCAAAAATCAGAGTATTATTTGATCTTTATTTGCCCATTTGTCTATGGGAGCAGACAGGTAGGAGCATTTTCAGAAACTAACTGTGAGGAGGAGGGATTTGTAAATGTATTCACCTCCACAGAGAAGATGAGCTCAACCAACACCACTTTTTCCAATTCAAAAAGGGGTTTGATTTTCATTGACACTTTCAGAAATGTATTTTTTCCTCAGTCCTTCAGCAGAATGAGTAGGTAGAATTAATCAGTAGTATTCCTTTTAACAGAATGGGATAGGATAAATTTATTAACAAAGTTTGGTGACAACTATCCAAAACTGGAGACAGAGTATGTTAGTGTAAGAACAGTCTTCAGAGCAGAAATTTTAATCTAAAAGAGAAGCTTTTTGTTGGGAAAGCTAAGATTAAAAGTGCCCTTTGGATCTTTTTTTTTTTTTTTCCTACTATGGTATTTTCCAGCAATACACTGTTAAGGAAATATTCTAACAGTACAATTAAGACAGGTATCTTATTTTGAGAAAGGGGAGAAATATGAAGAGTAACATGAAGAACCAAATGAATCAACTTCAGATAGATCCTATTCATAGATTTAGCTCCTTTTTTATTGCCCCACTAATAAAGAACCTGCTTGAAAACAGGTTCTTATTCTGGCATGGCAAACTATTTCCATTCATTTCACTCAGGTCTGGGCCATGATTTATAATTAGCTGTATTGAAAGAAAATAAACCAGCTTTACAGATACAAAAGCTTCAAAGACTTAAAATCCCTAGTGTAACAAAGGAATGTTAATAAATATGCCAACGCTGAAGCCACCACTCACTGCTATTTTTAATTAGAGAATTAACTACCTCATCTAAAGCAAGATGAGTTTTAATTACCAAGACCAGGATGATTATGCAGACCTAGTAGAAAGTATCACCCCAGCTGGAAGACCAGCATCTTGTATAAAATAATAATAAAAAAAAATAGTAATTTTTAAAAAGACAAGCAAAATAATAAAAAACAAGCAAAATTTTTAAAAAGCTAAAAAAAACCCAAATAAGAACCCCCTCACAAATACAGAACAACCATCAGCTATAGCACATGAAAAAACTTGCAGACAGAAGCAGAAAAAGAAGGGACTATAATGTACAGTAAAAATAAGTGTTGCTGGTAAGCCTACCTCAAGTATTTGAAGAGGATCACAGAGGAAACTCTTCCAATGGTCATGGATTTAGAGTGTCACTGGCATACTGCACCAGAGCTTACTTTGGCACCTCATCTGCAGCACCCGGGAGCCCCTGCAGACTCATGTGGACTTGCAGAAAGGACACTGGGAAAGGACTCATCATAGGATAATACCACAGATTTGCTCCTCTTCTTTACAACTTCTGATTTTTTCACGATTTTCTTTCATTCCTTGTTATGTCATATTTCAAGCTAGAACATTAGATTTCAAAACAGGGTACTTTTTTAATCTGAAAGTCAGCTAGCAGTGTACAACCAAAATGACATAATTTTGACATTAGAAATGAGAGCTTATAAATTATGTTATTAATTCTACTGTGAATGTTTAGGTGAGCCAGCCAAAAACATGAGTAAGAAATTGTGTGCAAAGGGTGCTTCTTTCCAGATGTCATATGAGCATCCTTCCCACCATGCTGAAGACACCCCATATCAAAAAGATCATGCAATTTGGACAGTTTTTCCTTTCACATCAAAGACAGGCTGTGAGTGTAGCAGATGAAGTTATTTCTGAACAGTTTCTTGAGCTGAAGTTTTTTTGAAAATGTTAAGTAATCGTAAGATTTACTGTAGTGGCACTCTAAGTATATAAAAAAGGCACAAGATGATATCTTTAGGTGTTCTGTGTTGCTGTTTTCGATAAAGTTTTCCACTCACTCTGGCCAAAAAAATTAGTGAACTCCAAACACGGTTTAAATACTGCCTACTGCTGCAAGTTGACCATGTGAAACAGGATTAACCACCTATTCACATGCACTTGCAAGCTTAATAGCTGTGTCATGACACCTGATTTAATTAAAATTGGCATGGTAGAGTCCATAACAAAAGCTGAACTGAAACCATATAATAATACTCCAACCAGAACATTAAATTTAATGTGGAGGAGGATGTGGAAAACAGACAGGAACACTCATCAATGCCTCTTTAATTTAGTTTAATAGAACTGTGGCAAGATCCAATTTTTTTTATTTATTTTTTTTTTTCCACAAATTTACTTTCTTCACTTTTGGTGAAGTTGGTGTATTAGCTTTTTTTATCCTGTAGGCCCTGTAGCCAGCCACCAATGCTGCAGTTATTATCGTCTCAGGCATGGCAACAGATGACTGCCATCGCAAAGCTTTCATATTGCTCCCTACTTAATCTTTCACTCTAACCCTATTTAAAACAAACAAACAAACAAAAACCACTTCTTCCCCCCCCACAGCTGTTATCTATTATTATTTATTTTTAAAATGGCAAAACAATAAATCAGGACAAAGGCCCAATCCCATTAAAATCCATCAGCTAGTTAGTCAGAAAATCCAGTTTCTGGGTTAGTAGTAGGTTACAATCTCAAATTAAACATGACAAAAAATGTTGAGTCAGGAGCAACATCCACTGGTTTCCTGATTATTTGGAACACCTTAAACATCTTAAAAGCTCCATACTATTGTGGACCACCCTGATGATAGGGACCCAGCATAATTTATGAAATCTTGATATCTTCCACCCATAAAGTGATGCAAATGCCAATGCTCACAAATCTGAAAAGCCTCCAAAAGGGCTCATAATCTGCACCTTACTGCAAGCTTAACATTTTCTATAAGGTGCAAAAAACCAAAAAAAGCAGTTTCTACACTTTTCAGTGAAATCAGAGAAGGCTATGTTTAAAGAAGACAAACAAAATATGTGAGACTTAAAAGCTCAGCAAAATAGCAATGCTGAACTGAAAGGTAAGCTCACAGTGGAGCTCAAGAGCCAAAACTTAAAAATAAATGAGCACATGCTAGTCCAACAGTGCTGAATAACTCTACAAATGTCCCTTTTAAGAAAGGCCTAAATCAAATATTGTGCAAACAAGGCAGCAAATGAAGCATCACAAGGCTGATAGCAAAAGCTCATGACTGTAGGTAACATGATTTAAAACAAACACAACCATCACAAGATTTTGGGGATTAGGAACCAGAACAGTTAGTAGTATGTCCATATTCTCAGAAGTAATTTAAAATTACCAGAACCCTATTTCTTTCAGACTCAAGGGCCTAAGAAAATTACTTTGTTTTCATCTATGGGGGAAAATTATGCTCCTGAAAGTTGTTATCTAAGTTACCATCCAGTCACACAATTGATCACTGCCTCTTGTAATTTTCACTAATAGCAGGTGACATTGTAAGAAGGGGCCTAGATACACAGTGTCCATATAGCAAGTGAACAACAAAAAAACCCACAGGGACTCTGAAAATAAGGCAGAAGAGAGAAAAATCCAGAAAAAAAAATTTTTTTAGAGAGAGAATTAGAGAATTAGCTCCACTAGAAGCTATTTAAAGACCTAGCACCAGCAGCCACTGACTTAGAAACCCTGTTTAGTTTTTCCCATCTATGAAAGAACCTGTACCACCATAACTCAGTGGTGCTAAGTCAACTGACAGAGATATTCTATTTAATACTGTCAAAAGTACAATTACTCTTGCTGTCACTGCAAAATATGCTCTGGGGAAAAATTAAAAAAAAATCATGGTAAATTTACTTTTTCTTTTTTTCCCCTTTTACTTGTACTATCTCCTTGACATCAATCAGGTAATCTAAAATCACTTCCCACCCCACAGTAGAGTGGAGTAACAGAGATATGAGAAGAGCCGTATGACTTCTTCACTTATACAGAACTGTGAAATCAAACGGCCAGTCCCTCCATATCATACAGCCTTTTCCTGATATTCTTCCTTCTGAATCAGGAATCTGAAACAACAGACTTCAAGGACAGCTTCCCCTCACCTGGGGTTAAAAACAGGCGTATGACTGTGCAGTAAGAGGCATGACCTTGAACGCAGTTTACGCAGCTCTCAGCACTTTCAAACATGCAGTAACCCACCTGCATCCAAACACCAGCTCGAGATGCTTGTTCAGGTCACCAAAAATAGTAAGCATTCATTTTTGTTTGTGTTAATGCACACATAACTTGAAGAGAGTACATTGCAATTCAGTGAGTAAACAAAAGGCACTATCTTCAACATCTAAGCATAACTGATCAGTCCACACCGGGGCTACAATTATTCAGCACAAAGTGATTCAAGTGTAAAAGAACTTAATGAACTGAGGTCACAGTCGAATGAGGTCACTCCCCACTGTGGTATTCAGAGCGTACTTCCGTAACTCAGCATTTGTATTGTGGAAAAAAAATAGACTGAACAATAACAAATTCCACAATTTGTGGAAAGAAAATTTATTTAAACTTTTGGCATTTCATGTCCCTGATTTTCTAGTTTCAGTTGCTTATGCCTCTCTGGATAGATACAATTTTCTCCTCCATCAGTCTGGGCCAAGCCCTTCCTCTATTTCCATTACAAAAATGAGAACATATTCAACTAATGTCAAATATTTGAGATTTGGTTGGTTGTCGTGAGGGTTTTTTGTTTGGTTTGATTTTTGTGTTTGTTTTGGTTTTTGGTTTTTTTAAAATTACCTGATCAAATGGAGAAATGTGATTATATTATTTTCCTAGTGAATTTGTTAATTCACATTTTCAAAAGCACTCTCTGATGTGAATCCCCAGGCTTGGCAAGTTGCAGGCTTGACTTTTAGAAGCTGAAGTATAGAGTTTTTAAAATTTCACTGCCCTTACAATTACACATTAGATTTCCAGCAAACATCCAGTCATTAAAAATGAAAAAATTAGAAATCTTATAAAAGATAAATTATAATCAGTACAAAACGGCTTGGGATACAATTTCCTCTACTTGAGGAGGCTGAATTTTCACAAATCGTAAGAAAACATTGTCCAGGAATCTGTCATTGCTAGTTACCAAGCAAAATTTTACAAACTATCACTAGAAAGGGATTCTGAAATACTGCAACCAGGTTCCGGTTTGGTTTTTTTGCAATTTCCTCATTCACTGAATTGAAAATATTTTGCTGAAGCATTTTTCATGTTTTTTGTTTGTTTGTTTTTAAACTTATGTCAGATAGGCTTCCAGTGGGAACAGCCTGGGACAGGAGCCCAACATACCCTGCTCCCAGGAAACCTCAGAGGAGCTCTATTTTTTTGGAAAGTTCCCACAGGTTTTGAAGGAAGCTAACTTAGAAAAATCTTCAGGAACATGGAATCACTGTTCTCCACAGTTCTTTTATGAGAAACAAGTGTGTATGAAAAAAGTGTGAGTGGGAAGGTGGAGGGGAGAAAGGGAAGGAGCTAAAAAGGCCATATGTAATGCTTTGTCACTTTTTCCCGCTTGGAGAGGTGACAGATGAGATTGAGAAAATCTGAGTGCACCATTAATTTCCATGCACTTTAAGTACTGTTCTGGAGTTGATCCTAGCAAACTTAACATGACATATGAGATACCCACCTTAATCTTTTTTTTTCTAAGATATGATTACCTTCCTAGAGAGTTAAGAAATAATAAAATAATCTCTTTATCTTTCAAGATGGGTGACTATTTTATGGAGATCTTGCACAAATGATAGTCATTGAGGATACTACAGGTTGTTTGGAGTTTTCTTTGTTGTCTTTCCCCCTGGTCCTCAAAAGCATATTTGGACCACTCTGTATCTCTTTGGTACTTCTAATACACCTTAAATTGCAACAGGAAGGACTACTTGTGGAGATAGTCCTTAAAGCAATTAATATTATCTTAAGAAATATTTTACCATAAGGCCCTTATCCTCCTGGTTACACTTTTGTGGCTAAAAGGCATATAGAGCCCTGCAAAAGAGGCTAGAGAGAAGGCATCCACTGAAAAATTTTGAAGAATGAAGGCCTGTATTTATCAGAGCTTTCTTCCACATTGTAGGCAACTAAGAAATCCTGTTTATTATAAAACTTCACCAGGTCCTCATTAATTATTACATTTGTTTATAGAGTTCTGAGTTTCCTATACTATTAGACATCTTCTATTTTATGAGATTGAGAACTATATTTTTTTCCTTTTCAAGAAGGCACACTAGATAAACTTCAAACTTGCACCCAGTTCCAAAGGAAAAATACTTATCCTACACAAAGCCTCCATTCAGAGTCCCTGTTTTTACTACAGTAAGAAAAATAGCTGTGCCCTGGATAATTTGTTCATGTATGCCAATAAAAGCTCGCTGGATTAGAGCCAAGCACTTCTAGCAAGAAGCCAAAGACTTCTGAAATCCTATGAAAAGCAGAAGCCTCTTCTCTCTACTTCTTCTCCTTTTTCTATTTCCCATTCCCAGTACTTATTACTTGTTTTCATTACATATGTCTTTGTATGACTGTGAGAAGCAATTAAAAGAGGAAAACAAGACTAAGGAATAAAAGCAAAGCTTTTAAAGAAGTTCTTTCATTAAAAAAGTTTTCTGTTATCTTTAGACAATGTTTAAAATGTTAAGCACGTACCCTTTTGGACTCCACTCTAATGAAACTGGTAAGAGACGTGTGTTCACGTTTTAGAGATGTAAAGAATTAAGAAACATACTGAAAAAGAAACTTAAGAAGTACCTATGCTTTCATGCAGGACTCTAATCAAGGTGCTTGCTATTTAACCTAGGGCTCATCTAGGGCAGAACCTGGAGAAAATTCTTGGGAAGCTCTTCAGGTTACAGCATGATTTACTACGTACACGTGCTTCCACAAAACCCAATGTTTTTTCTAAAAAAAGTTTCACAATGATGGAAAACAAGGCTGAAAGTAGTCATCTCCCATCCTCAAGACAAAAGCAGCTGTGCCAAGGTACTTCCCAAAACATACTTGTCCAACCTCTTCCTTGGTTCACCAGTGAGAAGCTAAAAACCAAGCCTGGGGAAACCCAAGGGCTCATTAGCCTTACTCTGAAAAGGTTTTTCTCAATAAATAAACTAAACTGTTGTTGTAATTAAAACTCACTTGATACTGCTTCTATCCACAGCATATGCAAGAACTACAGTAGGTTCTTAATTTTTGAGGGAGGGGTAGAAAGTAACAAGATGCATCCAATCAGTGTTAAAATGGATTTATAAAAGTACCCTGTTCCTCAGTCTTGTTTTATAAAGAATTGCTGGCTTACTGCAACCTCCTCTCTCTTTTATAACTTATCACTCATATCAACACTGCAATAGGCCTACAAGGATGTTGTCTCATGTGTATCATCTCAAATGTTTTTCCAGCTAAGCAATCCAAAGTAAGCAGACGTCAACTTCTATTTTCCCATAGGAGCCAACAAGGCAAGTTTCAGGGGGAACAATATTACAGTTACTTCATCTATATATTATCTTTCATTATCTCAGTATTTTTCTAAACCATATCACTTTGCTTCTTCAACTTTGTATAACCTCCTCTCTTTCCTTGTATTGTTTAATTCAGCTTTATGCTTTCCTCCTCCTTTTCCTTTTGTCATGCACATTCACAGCAGACTTTCTGAAGGAATTCAAGAAAAAATATCCAACTACAGCCTCAGAAATAAGTCCTCATTGTCTAAGGCCTTCAAGCCAGGGACTCAGCTTGCCATCTGCATCATGACTGTCCTTCATTTCCTGTATGATTGGGCTGCATGACCACTGAGATAATTGTCTTGTAAATATTGTCTTTCCCAATAGAGGTAGCAAAAGCATGAGAGGTAGGGGATTTTTTGTGAATGGATGTGATAATTTATGTTTCCCAGCTAATGTTTTAAGCTTTCTGAAAATTCAGTCATTCACAAATTTAGGTGAACTTCTTTCTGCCTTTGTAAGGATGCAAAAATGTGACACAAAAATCCCAGCTTCACTCTGGAACCCAGAGATTTTAATCCAGCACAGCAGAGTGAGCTGCAGTTTACAGGGAGAGAGATTATGATACACATGAAACACAGCACAGGTATAAGGCAATTTACTGGGATGGCAGGAAGGTTGTCAGATGACACATCTTTGTCCATTCACACACAGCTTAGTCCCCAGGCTACCCACACATGGGTCACATTTTAAAACTTTTCATCACAAACCAAGCAGGTAGCCCTTCAGAGACTCCCTACCCCAAACTGGTACTTTGCAAAATGCCTGTTTAACAGGGGCATGTTTTCATGTTACTCAGCCACTTTCTCACGCTCTAAGAAACAGACCTAAACAGCTTTTTCAATCTTCTGTTCTCTCCACACTTGCCTTTATTGCAACACCAGCTATCCATACCGACATGCCAACCCAGAAGAGAGGCCACAAATCCAGGGGAAATCTCTATGGAGTGCAGCCAGCAGCCCAGATCAGTGAGAATTTTGCCTCAGAGGCACCATGTCTCCTGCTACTGCAGTCTGCAGCTGGACACAGTCTGCCAGATGGCAAAACAACAACAGTGCCTGGTGTTACTGAATCTCCTCCAGCCTGGTCTGAAAGACTATGTTTTATCCCTCTCTTCCACAAGCAAATCAGAGATACAGACAACTGCTTGAGTACAACAAGCTCTTCCCAGTCCTTGTGATGACCAGCAATCCCTCAGCAAAATGGCCCCAGGGCTTCAGCTGCTCAGATGCAGGGAGGACATGGGTGAGGGCAGATCTTCAGTCACACCTCAAACTTGCATTTCAAAGAATGGTTTGCATGGGAATGGACTTCAAATATCACAGAATATTAGGAGTTGGAAGGGACCTCCAAAGATCATCAAGTCCAAATCCCCTGCCAGAGCAGGGAAAAAAAAAAAAACACAACAAAAACAAACAAGCAAATACACAAACAAAAAAACCCCACAAAAAACACAACTAAAAAAACCACACAAAAAAACCCCAACCAACCTAAAAAAAAACAACAACCAAACACCACTAAACAAACAACTAGGGCAGATCACTCAGAAAGGCATCCAGACAGGTCTTGAAAGTCTCCAGAGAAGGAAACTCCACAACGTCTCTGGGCAGTCTGTTCCAGTGCTCTGTAACCCTCACAGTACAGAAGTTCTTCCCCATGTAGAGGTGGAACTTCCTGTGCTCGAGTTTGAGTCCATTGCCCCTCGTCCTATCTCAGGGCACAAGTGAAGAGAGCTTGTCTCTGCCTTCTTGATGCCCAGCCCTCATGTATTTATAGACATTAATTAGATCAGTCCTCAGTCTTCTCCTCCCTAGACTGAAAAGCCCCAGGTCTCTTAGCCTTTCCTTGTAAGGCAGGTGTTCCAGTCCCTTAATCATCCTCCTAGCCCTCTGTTGGACTCTCTCAAGTAGCTCCCTGTCCCTCTTGAACTGGGGAGCCCAGAACTGGACACAATACTCCAAGTGAGGTCTCACCTGGGCCAAGTAGAGGGTGCCTTCTTGGCCACAAGGGCACATTGTTGTCCCATGGATAACCTGTTGTCTACCAGGACTCCAAGGCCCTTCTCCACAGAGCTACTCTCTAGCAGATCACTTCCTAGCCTGTACTGGTGCATTTTGTTGTTCTTTCCCAGGTGCAGGACTGTTCACTTGCTCTTGTTGAACCTCATTAGGTTCTTTTTTGCCCAGCTCTCCAGCCTATCCAAATTTTGCTGAATGGCTGCACGGCCTTCAGGTGAATCAGCCAATCCTCCCAGCTTCGTGTCATCAGCAAACTTGCTGAGAAGACACTCTGTCCTGTCATCAAGGTCATTAATAAAGATGTTGAACAGGACTGGACCCAGCACTGATCCCTGAGGGACTCCACTAGTTACAGGTCTCCAGCTGGACTCTGCACCAGTGACTACCACTCTTTGAGCTCTATTGTGCAGCCAGTTCTTAATCTACCCATTCTTTTATCCCACATATTGTGAGCTTGCTCACAAGGATGTTATGGGAGATTGCATCAAAAGCCTTGCTAAGGCCAAGGTAGACAACATCCACTGGTCTCCCTGCATCTATCCATTCAGTCACAACATCATAGAGGGCTATCAGATTAGTCAAGCATGATTTGCCCTTGGTAAATCCATGCTGACTACTCCTGATAACCTTCTTCTCTGCCATGCCCTTAGAGATTACCTCCAAAATGAGCCGCTCCATCGTTTTTCCAGGAATGGAAGCGAGGCTGACTTGTTTGTAATTTCCTGGATCTTCCTTCTTGCCCTTTTTGAAGACTGGGGAGACAGTGGCCTTTCTCCAGTCTTCAGGCACCTCTTCTGCTTGCAATGATCTTTTGAAAATGAGAGTGGTAGGGCAATAACATCTCTCAACACTCTTGAGTGCATGTCATCAGGGTCCATGGACTTGTGCACATTCAATTTACATAACTGATCTCTGACCCACTCTTCACTGACTAGTGGAGAGTCTTCCCTCCTCCAGGCTTCCTCTCCCACATCCAGGGTCTGAAGCTCATAAGGGCTGGTCTTAGTAAAGACTGAAGCAAAGAAGGCATTCAGCAACTCTGTCTTCTCTGCATCCTCTGTTACCAAATATCATTTAGTTCCACCCCCCCTGCCATAAACAGGGACACTTCTCAATAGATCAGGTTGCTCAAACCCCATCCAACCTACCCTTGAATGCTTCCAGTGAGGGGGACCCACAACTCCTCTGGGAAACCTGTTCCAAAGTCTCACCACACTCCAGTCAAGAATTTCTTCCTAATTGCTAACCTAAATTTACCCTCTTCCAGTTTAAAACTGTTTCCCCTTGGCCTATCACTCCATGCCCCTCCCAGCTTTCCTGTAGGCATCTTCAGACACCGGAAGGCCTCTGTAAGGTCTCCCCGGAGCCTTCTCTTCTCCAGGCTGAACAACCCCAACTCTCTCAGCCTGTCTTCATAGGAGAGGTGCTCCAGTCCTCTGATCATCTTTGTGGGCCTCCTGTAGTGGCTCCCCAAGAGCTCCATGTCCTTCCTGCATTGGGGGCTCCAGAACTGGACACAGTACTCCAGGTGGGGTCTCACGAGAGCACAATAGAGGGGGAGAATCACCTCCCTTTACCTGCTGGTCAGGCTTCTTTTGATGCTCCCCAGAACACAGTTGGCTTTCTGGGCTGCAAGTGCATGCTGCTGGCTTACTTTGAGCTTCTCATCAACTGACACCCTCAGGTCCTTCTCCCCAGGGCTGTTCTCAATCCATCTCAGCACTAAGTTGCCCGGTATAGCACTCAGCACACTCTTCAGCCCTACAAAGCTCTTTCTGTAAACAAAGTAATAGGTGGTGATAGTCTTGTAAAAGCCTCTCCAGAGGCAGAGCTGCCCCATACTCAGCACTGCATTCCTTTTCCCCTGACATCTCTCACTACGGATGCAAGACTTGGGGCCCACAGGCAGTCCCCTTGGCATGGGCCTGACTCCCTGTCCCACTGAGCCACCTTTTCCAGAAATGACTCTGCAAGCCACCAACCTGACCTACCGCAGGGACAGCACAGCTCTTCCTCTTGTCAGCTGCACAGGAAGGCCAGTGGGAGCAAAGCTGTTAATTGGGATGTTGCATTACATGGCAAGAATAGAGAGGTCACCGAGCCATTCGCTGCCCATGCAGAACAAGGTCAATAGTCCTAGCCAAAGGCATTGGCACAATTAATATCTAGTCAAGTTGGCCACGCCGAGTACCTCTAAGCCCTTTGTCAAAAGGAATACAGCATGGCTGGAGTCCAGAGCACTGAAGGTGACATTTAGGCAAAGTAGATTTAAAAAAAAAAAAAAAAAAAAGGCTTCATTTGCCATTGTTCAGTTTTGTGCCTCAGTGCTTCTAAGCATGTGTAGATCTCAGCCAGTTTCAGCCTCTCAGGTGATGTTAATGGGAGATATATGCATCTATTTTCTCTAAACAAAATGGAATGAATTTGCTGCCTTAATCAGACTAGGGAGGTCTCCTGGACGTGAGCTTTCCAGATTTACTACTTGGAGAAGCACCTCTTGAAAATCCTACACCCAAAGGAAAAAAAAATGCAGATGAGGCACAAGCAAGTGCTTCTGCCATCAGAAACTCAGTACTGAGAGCAAAACTCTGTTGAACTTCCCCTCCTGTCCATGCACCCTGCCACACTTGCACAGCTCTCCTGTCATGGAGTTTCTTCCCCACCTTAGGAGGAGACCTTGGTTTGGATTTTCACACCTGGCTAAAGGAAAGGCACACTAGGTTGTAGCTGATAGACTTGAGACATGTTCATTTGAAGAAAATATGGATAACTTAATATCTGGGGATGGGGAGAAAGTTCACACTCTTTTAGGCTCAAATAAGGTCACTTGTGGCCAAAAGCCCCAAAACTTCTTATCATTTCTGAAAGCTCAAGCCCTGGTGTCACCATCTTCCCCACTGCCTCTTTTCCCAATGAAAAGCATGTATAGCTCAGTCTAGAAAAAGTCCCCAGAATATCTGTAGAATATCACAGATTTTGAGGAGGGAGGGGATGCATTACTCAACAAACAGGGAAATCCCAACAGATGTCCTAACATCTTTCCTGCAGCCCAGATCGATTGGTGAGCATCAGGGGCTCCTGTGTAGTTCACTCCTGCCAAGTTTTAGTATTGCTTAGCAGATGGCTACTTCTCACCATGCACAGGGCTTTCCCCTCCCCAGCACTGAACAGTTTCATGTCAGCAACAAACAGAGGCACCAGTTTGCCAAGCTTTGCCATCAGCTCCCTTCACACCTGCACCGTTGACAGCATGGCCCCACTCTCCTGGCTCAGGCTTGGTGTAGTCTGGAAGTTCAAGAGATGCTAAACACTCACTTTCCTTTTCATTATGAGCAGAAGTGGCATTGCAACCTTAATGCATGCAACCAGACAGCTCTGGCACATCACAAGAAGGACAAAGCGCTCCAGTAACACAACACCAGCAGCCTTTCAAAATTTTAAGCACACAGTGCAAAGACTCCTCATTCCCACTAATGAAGTCTAACACACTGAACTATGGCAGATGACACCTTCTTCAAATAGTATAACAAACAAGTATTTAATCACTGCAAATTGTGCTTAGTACATAAGACAGTAAGTCTGCTCTAATGAAGGAGGAGACAATTCTCCCTTGAGCTTGCTCTTGAAACAGAAATGTGTATAATAATGTAATGTCATGTAATTTGCACTTCCCTAATATTAGGCTGTTCTTACCCAATGCTCCTCTTCTCATGTTTTAGTGTACTCCAGGGGGATATTATCCAAGAGGATAATACACATGATTCAGAAAACTAGCCACATGCAATATAAAAACTAATGCCAAACTGACCACAAATACGTTTCCAGAGCTGATTTCCAAAATCATCCAAGAGGAGGCAAGGAACAGAAGAAAACATTCGCTCTTGACTCATGCTGTTGGCCTGAACACAGGGTGATTTGCTCCTCAGAAATGGCATTTGGATGCCCCCTCCCCAACAGCAGAGTGCTGCAGAAGTGGGGAGGAAACATCCACAGCTCCAGATTCATGGTAGAGGAAAGATTGCACAAAACTTCAGGAATTTGGGATATATTTCAAGCCATAAGAGTAACAAGGGAAACTGTAAGCAGCATAGTGGTTTTGTGTGTGTTTTTTAATTATCTAGAGAGAACTGTATCTCTGCAATACAATATATTTTGCCTACTGCCCACATTCCACAGAGTTCAAGTCAGCTGTGTTGCTCTCTCCCAAGTTTACAAATAAGGCCAGGGGGAAAGCCTTGCTTCCACTTTATTCTTTTTTTTTTTTTTTTTTTTTTTTAATCCCTGTTAAATTTTAATCCCTGTCTTGTTGCAAACAGAAAACAGACCCTTGGTATGTGATTGCTAACATAAGAAATATTCAGAACAACAGTTCAATACTTAAAATCAAGTTACAAAAGCAGAAAAAGGAAGTCCATAGGGTTCCCAAAATTCTTGAAAACTCTCTTAGAAGATGGAGATGACATTTAAGAACTATTTAGAAGTAGAATGCAAGGGGTAAAGTCACAACAGCATACCAAGTCTGAAACTGCCTGGACACTGAAATAGTTATTCAGCACAGATAATGATTACCAAAAAATCAGAAGTGAAAGAAAAGTCTAAAAGATCATTATGAGATGCAAACTAGTCTCTCTCCAAATGAAAGCTACAGGTTTTGGGCTTTTTCCTTTCCAGAGAGTTTTAGGGGGAGTGGGTGAAAGTTGCTCTGCTTCCATTTGTCTTTTTTAAATACTAATTTTGAAAAATACCTCAATTTTATGAGAACAAAGGCACTCACATGTACCAAGATGATTCTCAGAAGAAAAGCGTGGCATGCGTAATATTTGTGTGCACAGTAGTGCAGTCAGCTGGACACTTCTGTCATCTTTAACACTCACTTCCAAATGCCTCAGTAAATAATTTATTTCACCACAACATGCTCCCAGGATTAAATCCCACAGTAATTTGAGCATTGCTGTTCACAGACTGGTCTGCTCAGATCTCCCAAAATATTAGCCTCACCTGATCAAAAAAACAAAATCAGGAGAGATGATTGGCATTCATTGAATCTTACAAACTTAAAACTACAAGTTTTAGAGACAAACCTAACTCTTTTCAGAAATTTACAATCCTCCATCTTCATCACCTACTCTTGAAAAATTTCATCCTCCCACGTCTCCTTCCCACCCCCTTTAGATATGAAAGAAAATATTTCTCAATTGCCAGTACCAGGTTGGTCAAAAACAATACTTAGATAACCTATCTAACCATCATTTTGATAGGTTTTCAGAATAAAATAAGGAATCAATGGGCTTGAGAGCCTGCTCCTACTTTAAATTCTTGGGCCAAGTTGGACCTGAAGCTTGGCTGTTTTGCAGTTTTATCAGGGTTGGGTTTTTCTGACTGTGCTCAGCAGTTCCTGTAATGTGTACAGAAAAAAGTTGTGCTTAGCATCTAATGTTTATTTGTTTGTTTTGACCACCTCCCATAACCAGAGTCTCTGGGAAAGGAATTAGAAGTTAACTGTTGAAATATTACAACTAGAAACAGCCTGGGTTGGGTGAGGATTCCAAAGAGGTAAAGCTTAATTATTTACAGTTTAGTTCCTGGGAGACTAGGTTCCAAGGTCACTTATTACCAAGAATGAATATAAATCACTAGTTTCTATTTTTATAGTGCAATTACCAGCACTCAGTAAGAGCTATAATGTGAGTAGGAGATATCCAACTTTAAATAACACCATTGGACAAATTTTATGAGTGAGAAAAATGACACAGGATAAATATATCTGCTTGAAAATGGGAGAAGTGTTCCAAAACAAGAATTGAGAGAACTTGCCAGCCACTTCACTGAATCTTCAAATGAGAGAAGTTATTCAGAACATGCCAACAGCTCTCGGAGCTAACCATGAAAGCAAAGCTCTCCTGAGCAGCAAGAGTTGACACTCCTGTTGTTGAGGGAGCTGGAGCTACTCTGCTAACCCCTGTGCCCACAGGTCATACCACACACTGGCATCAGAAAGCCTGCCAACACTGCACCGTTCACACCAACGGCAGGATGACACTGGCTGTGAACATCTGCAGCCAACCCCACCTTCACAGCTGTCCTCCAAGGCAGGATCATGTCCCAAAGCACCAGCATTTGTGTGTTTTGCTGGCACAAGTACCATGGAGATTGCTGGTAGGCTACAGAGGCAGGAGCAGCAGGAGCAGCAGGCACGGGATCCCACCTCAGTGTAGGTGCGCACTGGGAAGGAATAGGAAAAGCACACACCCTGTGATCCAGGCAAATACAAAGGCATCAACAGCAATACACCTGGGAGGAGGCACAGCAATTTTGGCTGGTATCCGCAACAAAACCAACAAAACAAACCCCAGGACCATCAGGGATCTTGGCTGCTAGCTGGAAGGTGCACCCAGTAGTGCAGGAGGAACACACATGCCACACAGCCCCAGTGACAAGGGAATCTGAAACTGGTGGTTATACTCTATGAGTTGGACTAGGTGTCATCCCAGGTGACACTCTATTTGTACCTTTATTGCAGCAACCCTAAAGGTATCTCCCCCTCCATGTAGGAATATATTATTTCTTCCCACTTTGTTGTGGTTGGAGAAAGAAAAGGAGAATGGAAAAGAGAACAGAAAGAAGTAAAGAAAAAAGAATTATCATGAGAACACTGATGAACACAGTACTGATCAAGGTATAGTTCAGGGCAATATCTGGACTCTCCATGGCTTGGCTTGCATGAAAGAGACCGCATCACTGGGGCCAGCACCCTCACAAGCTCACCAAAGAGGATCCAGAAAAAAACTACTATTTTGGATATGTGTGATGTTGTAATGCGGGTATTCATCATTCAAACCAGGAGAGCACTATTTCACCCTCACAGTGAAAAAGGTATTCTGTATGTTTACATGGAACCTCCTGTGCTCCAGTTTGCACCCATTGCCCATTGCTCCATCATTTGACATCACTGAGAAGAGGCTGGCTCTGTCCTCTTGACACTCACCCTTTACATATTTATAAACATTAACGATGTTGCCTCTCCACCTTCTCTTCTCCAAGCTAAAGAGACCCAACTCCCTCAGCCTTTCTTCATAAGGGAGATGTTCCACTCCCTTAATCATCTTTGTGGCTCTGCACTTGATTCTTTAAAGTGCTCCCTGTCCTTCCTGATCTGAGTGGCCCAGAACTAGACACAATATTCCAAACATGGCCTCACCAGGGCAGAGTAGAGGGAGATGAGTATCTCTCTCAATCTACTAACCACACCCCTTCTAATAAAACCCAGGATGCCATTGGCCTCCTTGGCCACAAGGGCACATTGCTGGCTCATGGTTATCCTGTTGACCAAGAAGACTCCTAGACCCCCTTTCCGTATGCTGCTCTCCAACAGGTCAGTCCCCAACCTGTACTGGTGCATGGGGTTGTTCTTCCCCAGATGCAAGACTCTGCATTTGCCCTTGTTATATTTCATTAAATTTCTCCCTGCCCAACTCTCCAGCCTGTCTAGGTCTCGCTGAATGGCAGAACAGCCTTCTGGTGTGTCAGCCACTCCTCCCAGTTCTGTATCATCAGCAAAGTTTCTGACACTGCACTCTGTTCCCTCATCCAGGTCGTTGATTAATGTATTGAATAGTACTGGTCCCAGTACCAACCCCTGAGGAACTCCACTAGATATAGGCCTCCAACTAGATGTGTCCTATTAACCATAACTCTCTAACTTCTTTCCTTCAACCAGTCCACAGTCCACCTCACTACCCAATCATCCAGACCATACTTCTCAATTTAGCTATGAGGATGCAGTGTCAAGTTCCTTTGAATACCAGCCTATGCAAATACATTGAGTCACAAAAGAAAGATACATACTTAATTCTCCTCTATCTTTTAGTCAAACTCCCCTCTATCTTTTAGCCAGTGAATCACCTATTGTTTCCCAACTCTGTGCTATGCTCACCAGTTCTTTGGACTGTAGCATCTACTCCTTAACTGAACTATCTTTAAATCATGGTAAAAATTGCACAATAATTTAGGTTGGGAGTTATCTCTGGAGGTCATCTAGTCACAACCTGCTGATCAAAACAAGGCTAACTTGGAAGCTGGACTGAGTTATGGACTATGAGTTATGAACAATAATCACAACAATTCCTCAAGCCATGAGAAATTCAGCAACTGATCGACAAATAGCTCTTGACTGCCAGTAAAAAGAAACTCATCCCATGCTTACAACCTGTTTCATCTGAATGGGATCAAGAACAGAAATTAATGTATTGGCAAGAGCTCAGCTGCTGCCCTGTGTCTCAAATGCAGTTCAACAGCATTTTAGGAAACCTGTTGCTGGAACGACCAGGCTGAGGAGAAAGCAGCAGAGCAAGGACAGATAGCTGCAGGAGCCCAGAAGAGGAAGGCGGACAGCATGGTGGGGGGGGACTGTGGGCGAAAGTCAACAGAACATTTCTCTGGAGGACAGCAGCACAGCTCAGTTGACTAACACACAGAGAGGTTCCTGCAAAACCATTTAGTATGGCTCACACATTCCCTGGTGACACAGATCCCACTTCATGAGTACATCTTTATTTGCAACAGCCTTGCTGCAGCTGTTTATACACTCCCCTTAGCCAAGGCCTCATCAGGGGCCACAGGGAGGACAGCAATTGAGTTACAACAAGCTCCATCCTTTAGCATAGAGTTAGATTTACTATCTAGCATAACTTGTCAGGCTGGATATTGATATCATAGTCTGGGATTAGCGTAATTCATATATATCTACACACATATATATTTAAATAAGAATTGTAGCACCGCAGTATGCCCTGATATGTTTGGCTTTTCCTCTTCGGGCTTGGCATATACACTGAGGCTACAATGAGGAGCAACACCAAGTGCAACAGGCTGTACGTTATTTAATGGTTTGACCATCCTACACCACAGTTTGTTGTGATTCCTACATGCAGAAACAAACCCTGCTAGCTTGAAAATGCACCCTGCACTAGAAAATATGTCCAAAAGATGTTCACACTTTGACCATACTGGAAAACTTAGTAACTTCTTCTCCATCGACAACAGCAACAAGAACAGTCTGAGCAAATTCCAGGCACTTTAACAAATCTCAGTGCTTAAAGTAACCCACTGCTTAAAATCCCTTGTGGTTGTAGTGGTTTCTGGCAAACTGAAAACATTTTTCCTTCCACACTTCCTCTCTGCAGTACATCTGAATGACCTTGGTGGTGGGAGAAGGTCAGTGTCGATGAAAAAACAGTCTTTAGAACACTGATTCACTATTTGATTTTAAGTAGTAAATTCACATTTTGGAGACAAAGCCAACTTAATTTAAAACTTTTAAGTCTTGTGACTTAAAAGATGCAGGAGTTCCAACAATAAGTATTCAAGCCAACCCTAGAAATCCCCTCCTGCAAGTCAGAGAAGCAATAGCATGAAAAATCCCAAAAACATTCACCTACTAAAACAACACCCAAACAAACAAATAAAAGTCCACCCAACACATGTAATAAAAGAGATGGGGAGGGCTTCCTTCTAACTTCACTTAACCCTCACTTTGCCCTGTACATTGCAAACTGACACAGAACACTTCAGCCTTTTGCAGGTCACTTTTAAGATTTGGGTTTTTTTTTCTATTTTTACCCTTTCACAGCGCCTTACAGCCTCCTATTCTTCATGAATAAGAAAAACTGTCAACAGTTCAGAAGTGAGTTCAGACAGCTTCTTAATACCCTGTAGTGTTGACTGGCAAACCTTTGGATAGGCAAATCTCAGTGGTTTTTTAATATATATTTTTAATATTTTATTTTATTTTTACAGACAGGCATCTTTATATAGATTGCTTTACCCTTAAAAGAAAAATTAATTTTCTTTGTGCCACATGTGCCCTCTAGACTCAGGGTATGTCTCAAAGTCAAGATAAGAGGCTGGACCAAGAGCCACAGACTATACATTAAATAACCTAAAGGAACAGTTGCCCAAGAGACTTCAAGCCCACTGCTCAGCACAGCTGCAGCAGCCTCCCAGGAACCTCTGCATCAACCTATGCCCAGCTCAGCTCACCTAATTACTCCTAAACCTATTTCACCATCTCTCTGCCCCTAATACATATCCTCTTGGTAAAATGTAATTTATTTAGAAATTCATGGCAATTATTCTTTTCAACAATCAATATCAAATCCCAAACCTCTCAGAGCACCCAGACAAAATACTACTCTAATATAATTAATTCCTCCTATTTCCTCTTTCCTCATAACTCATTGGTCATTTACAGCCAAGTTGCACCTTTTCCTGTGCTTGCTAACAGTACCATCATTCTTGTAGTTCTGGCCACTGACAAAATTATAAAAATCAAGTCAATAAAATTTGCATGTACAAAAGCTAAATAGCAAAGCTAGCTAGGAATAACTGAAGTATTTGCAAACTCTGTGCTTGTCTTATGCTACACTCTAGCTTGCTTCACTTCTATGCTGTCTAACAGGTATTTTACCACAGGTATTTTATCAACAGATCTAGGGTAGCATACAGATGACTTAAACAGAGAGTTCTTTTGAACTTATTTGATAAATATTGAAATAATGGAGAAAATAAAGGAAGTAACTTCTAAAAGCAGGTTTGAAGTGCTTTTTCAGAGTGCTGGTTTCTCCTCAAATGGGCTTATACTTTCCTTCTGCAAAATTACTAATCTCCAAAATAAATAAAGTAAATGCTTTGAGAGTAAAGGCAGCAGTTCTGGTCTGATAAATAACAACATAAAACTGGCACCTTTGCACTCAGCAGATCTGCCTCCGGTGTGCAGTCAGGAGTGATTGCTGTTGACTACTGAGATAAGTAAGGTTCTACTACTTTCATGCTTGCTTGAAACAGGATATCAGTGCTATTGTTGTGCAGCAAACTGAATACTATTGTCTTCTATATAAAGCTAAATTCGTAATTAATTTTCAATTACAGATCTGGACAGTTCTTGCTGCACCACTCAGTAACAGGCAATGGGATATAGAGACAATGTCAGAGTCTGCTTTGCTCTGCACAAACTTTATGATGTGAAAATGCTCAGGAAGGGAGGCTGGTCTACAAGACTGGCAAATATTTAATCCAGAGCCAAACAGAAATTCCAGCCTCAAAAAGCTGTTTTTAACAAGCACTTTCCAGGTTTAATGGCTGCAGTTTTTCTTCATAAAATTGTAGAGATGCAAGCAATCTGAAAGTGGAAAAAATTAGAGCAACAACTCAGTAAGCAAGTGCACTGGTATAGAAGATTTAACAAGCAGTTTTGACTGTCAAGGTTTGGTGTCACACATGTGGGCTGCAGGTAGAGTATATAGAATAAGAAAACAACATACATATTATAGATAAATACCAGATGATCGTAGTCATTACAAATACAGACCAGAAAAAAATATTTCAACTTATAGTACTACCAGAATATGACTAAATTGCATTTTACAGGACTAGCTAGTAAACGACTGAAGAGAAACATGCTATACACATTCTCAGCATTCAAGTTTATAAGCCACCATTTCTTAGAAACTACTAGGAGTGAAAACATGCTTGAAAGTGAGGGTTTAAAAATATTTTGGAGCATATTTTCACAATACTTAGAATAAATAACTAGTGATAGTGCCTGCTCTTTGGAATCTTGAAGAAAGACAGATAAGGAAGGCTCTGAGAGAAGAAACATGTAAACCAGAAGCCCGGCTTACAGAGCCTCTCAGAACACACAGACAAAATACATCCTCTTTATTTTCTTACCATTATCTGACTTGAAGCTCCTGAAGGCCAACAATTTATCTGAAAATAAATATCGCATACACTATATTTCTATCTGGAAGCACCTGCATCTTTAGTAACATGGCAGTAAAAAGTCACTAGTGCTGCTGTATGTCACGTTGCCTTTTTTTCTTTCTCCAGCAAGTCCGCACAAAAAATATCAAGCCTGAAATTTCTTATAAAGTAGCCAAGTAGTATTTTACTCTTTAAGGTAAGAAGTTCTGCCATATTAGTTTTCTTTTTTTAAAATACTGATTTCCTTTTTTAAAAAAAAAAAAAAAAAAAAAGCCACAGTGAAGTAGTAGTAAAGACTTCAATGAACTCCATTGTTCATCTTAATGAACAAACACAAAGACTGAATCAGCAGGCGATATCTCTTCTAAAAAAGCCTTATTTAAAACATTCAATTTATGCCAGTAATGATGTATGTGTTTTTATTAATTTAATTTTATGCCATCAAAGAATAAATCAAAAACTTAAGACAGAGAACAGAAACAGAACCACCAAAATTTTCATGTTGTTACTGACAGTCAGAGCTTTCCATTCTTTCCATATTTCAGAGGATGGTTGACATCAACAAAGTATTTTCCTTACATTGAAAGAGTCTTAAAGTGGTGCCAAATAAGATTAGAGAACATGCTCTCTTTTTTGTTGCATCTTTAGGTCAGACACTTTAAATTACTTTTGTCACACAATAAAATAAACTAAATGCACTTCTCTCCAGTTCATGGCGGGGACCTTTTTGGGTGAACATCAACACACGTATCAGGAGTCCAGTAGCTCTGCATCCAGTGCATCCTGGGCCTTGGAAGACTTGTCATTTCTGGTCCAAAACTGCCTCCTGACAGTGCTCCCCTGTAAGCTAAGGTAGCTCTGGGGAGACGAGGGAAAGCTCCTCTCACAGGTTCATGTTCCTGCACTTATTACTATTGCTAAGTTCTTTACCCTGATAATTAAGGCAGCTGTTTGAGCTGCTCAGAGATGTGCAACCTGAGATTGAATCCCAGGAAGCACAGTAACAGAAGGTGGTAGGACAGTAAGCTTGCAATGCATCTTGATGCAATCACAGGTCTGGGATGCATAATTTTGGTACAGTAGTAATTCTAGTTTTAAATATCTCCCTGTTAATACATAGGGGTACTACATGTGCAACACACACTCACATACATATATGCTCCAAACATTTGCACACCAGAAACATCCATAACATCATCATCTGAATATAATGAAAATATATTTGTTTAAAAATAAATTGTTATTTCAGTGAGAAATTGCCATGGAAGCAAAACATATCACTATTCCACTATTTCAAAGCACAGGATAACCAATTCTGTCTGTCCCTCCCAGAGTAAGTTTGGGATTATTATTATTCTCTGAGGCCTCACACTGACTGGAGCTTTGATAGCTGGGCTGCCACATTCCACCTTTCTGAAACTTTGCATCTGGCTTTTTTACACCTCCTAAATCACAAAGTGCAGCACATCCTTCACCACAGGAGGTAGATAATTTCTCTCCATGCTTTACTTTCTCTCACACGCAACCTTGCAAGTACGTGCTCTCAGACAGCAGGCAAGTGTCAGGCTGGCTATGGAAAAATGTCCTTTTATATCCCTGACAGTCCATTAGTAGCATATGGCTCTTTTGTTTCACAAGGAATCATCAAGAAGCCTATTTTGCCAGTTCTGATGACTCGAGTGGAAGAGAGAGGCCAACTTGCAGATGTTCCCTTAAATTAAGGACTTATTTCCTTGTTTGGGCTTGACAAGCAGTACCTGATAAGTGCTGGCACTTCTCTGTCTGCTAAACCAACATACTCTACAATTAGCTTTTGTGTTTGTGCACGGCATCACTTTGCTTCACATGCATACAGTACAAAGAAGAAATACATTAAAGATCTCTTGCATGAGCCTGTCCATCCATACAGAATGCACTGAGATTTTTGGTCCAGTCCTAAAAGCAGCAATACCTGGGCATCACTACACCAGTGTTGCTGTGTTTTTGCTTGTGCTGGCTAGATATCTTAGCCCATAGCTATACATACCATTTTAGCAATTGTGACTGAGAACTCTCTTTGGAAGGGACTTACCTTCAACTATGCAATCAAACACCACAGGCTGCAGAAGCAGACAGATTCTAACTGGGAAGGCATCTACCAGAGTGCAAATGCATCACTGTGCCAAACCTTTGCTACAGAAGAGCTACATAAAAAACTTGGGTCAAAAACCCCAAACCACTCTATAAAGCTAGCACACAGCTGTACTACTCTGTTAACAAATGCCAAGGACATCAGCACTTTTGTTTCCACACCCCATTCTACCTTCTGGCCAAAATCTTCTGCATCACCTCTCTGAGCAGCTTCCTCCATCATCACCTTTATCTCCCATTCTTGAACTGCTCACTCGCACTGGAGATTCAGGTGAGGAAAGAATGTCACACATGCAATATGAATGCCTTCAATACCACCTCTCAGAAAGTTTTTCTGCCACCTGCATTCCAGTCTTCAGTTGATTTTTGCTTTCTGAAATGACTGTGTATATGAGCTTTACGGTGCTCTGTGTTTGTTAGAATACTTCAGAACCCTCGCCACTCAACCCAGTTATTCAGTAAGAGTCTGGGTACCTTCCCATCCTCTTCAAGGGAAGTAGAGGAAAAAAAAAGTTGCTGAAAACCACCTTTTTTTCCTGAAGTTCCACTAACCCATCCTCACTCCAAAGGCACTGCAGGGAGCAGTCTCTCAAGTGGCTCCTCCTGAGCAGGCACAGCATCCCTGCAAAGGACAGCAAGAGGATGGACACACCGACCATACAACTTACTTGCAAACTGCACAAGAGCTGGTGCTAATCGGCATCAAAGATAAAGCTTCCTCTGTCCTCATGGAAGAAAACTGCATGCTTAAAGGTTTCATGTAAGCATTTTAAATCTTGAAACAGGAAAACATTTCAGCAAAAAGCTTTGAAACAATTATTTTCGCAAAAACAACTGGTTTGGAGAAGTGATTGCTGAATGTATGCGGGTTGCCCCACCCCACAATACTGTTAACAGATTCTCAAAGAGCTTCAGTTCTGGACGGGCAGTTTCTCCATTTAACACATCCACTGCGACTGTGTTCTCATCTTGTATTTCTGTTCAAAAAGTTAAGAAACTGTGTTCTAATTCATAAACAGTGCGATAATCCTGGATTTTCCAAACATCTGTTAGTACAAAGAGAATGAAAATACATTTAAGCTTGGCTGCAAACAGATATTTTAGTAGACACTAACTCAGGTAGCAAAATAAATAACAATATTTTTCTAGGCTGACCCTGATGTTTGGACAGGTGTCTGGGATTTATATGACATGATGGCTACTAAAACATTCACATCTGTGCATTAAAGTTGTCACCAACTTATCATACCTTTCCCTCCCTTCTGATTTGGATAAAACCAAAAACAAAATACCCACTTGCTATTCTAAGAGTTATCTCCTTGACTGATCACAGAAGTGAATAACCAGACTGATTTTTTTTCTTCCAACTCAAAATACATAAGTGATTAACAGCCCCCTGCACTTTGATACAGTGCTGAAAGGTCTCTCATGAAGAGAAGACAGAACTCCTGTTTCTTTCTACAAGCAAAATGGTAGAGGAAAAAAAATAAAATGAGATGGGAGGAAAAAAGGAAGCTCTCTGAGGAGAAAGCATGCTTTTAGTTTTGCGTCACTGTCATCTTTCATCGTAACTTAAATTTGCATAACCTGTTTTTCCTGAGAACAGGTGACTGGAAAGCCAATACATTGATACATATTAAAAACATTTAAAACAAAAAAACCATTAAGGTTGAAGTCTAGTCAATCCCACTTCTAGAGAGGCTGCTACAAGTCTGACTTCCCAAGGGCCCTTCATTTGGCCTGTATTCCTGCACTGTCACTCACATTATCTCCACTAGCCCTTCTCTCTTTAAATTATGAGTAAAACTAACAAACTGAAGGACAGACAAGGTGAGGGTCATGAGGATGGAAGGAAAGAGTCCAAACTGGCCCCACCTGGCAGGCCTGGCTCATGGCGAAGAGGCAGAGCCCTGATTCACCACTTATCTCTTATTCATCCCTCCTCTGCTTCAGTATAAATTAACTCTGCTGAGACAGAACATGACCAGAGCTCATCATGAAGAATTTGTCTCTTGGCTCAATTAATTATGCATAGTAGTCACCAAATGGCTCCCTCACTATTGGTTTTCTCTTTTTATATCAACTTGCTTCTTAAGGCTCCAGCAAGTGCTACCCACTCTTGGTATTTTATATGTTGTGAGTTACTAACTACATGGATTTAAATGCATATGCCACCCAAAAAAACTCAGGCAGGCAGAAGCTGCTGATGGCAGAGCTGAAACTGCTAATACATTTGACAGAACAGAATTTAAGGACAAAGCAGGAGCAGATGCATGGCAGCACCAGCGTGTATGTACCATCACCATTCAGTTTCAGGTGGCTGTTAAACAATGAATCCCTACCACACCCATGCAGGATACCATAATCTGTGTATTTACTGTGTATTGTAAAGTTATAACGAGTCGCATTTAAATACAAATAAATCAGAAACCATTGCAGAGTCAGATACTTTGGAATAGAAGTAGACAAGTGCCAATTACAAGCCTTTTATTAAAAGAAGCACTTAACCAGTAGTCACAGAAGCTAGGTAACTATAAAGATTAATTAAGATGCTAAAATGGTACCTGATTTGCTCTTGGTTTGTCTCTAAACACTGACACTTAATCTGGTGAATCCTAGTGTTTTGTGCATTTTGGTTCTAGGAGTGCTTTAATCCTTATAAGCAAAACAGGTTTGGAAAAAAAAAAAAAGTGCTTGCAATGAGGAAGCAAAATATGGACTGGCATCCCTACAGTATATATCCCCTCCAAAGCATCTTTAGGAGCATATTAATATCTTTCAGACTCATTATTACTATTATTCAAAGCCTTTCCTTCTCAGTATTTTGTAATTTAAAAAAAAAGAAAAATTATAATAAAAAATATAAAATTGTTAAATATAACTTTTTCTGTTTCACTCTTTTTAATGACTTATTGAAAGGTATTCAGACTTCATGAGCTGGAAGCAAACATTCATTAATGCCACTCAACAATATAAATCCCAGAATCAAAAACTTGGTAACAAGAAGGAAAAAAATCAGCTTTCAGAAAGAGAAAAAATTGAGGGGGGGGGAAACAAAAAAAGCGCGTCATTTTTCCATGTGTTTAGGTCCCCAGTTACTATTCAGCTACTTGAAAGTGTCCTCTGAGATTATGTTCACTACTTGTCTTTGGAGATTCAGTAAGAGCTTTAACAGTGCACAGTAAATAAATACTCACACTAAAATAAACCAAAGTTCTCTTTCTAGAGCAAAATAGTAACACTGCTGTAGAAAGTAACTTTGTTTCAGTTAAGTCTGACAAACTGTAAGTTAGTATTCCTCATTTGCACTAAAGGAAAATACACAGTATTTTAAAAATACAGAGTTGACTGTTTTTCAGGAAAGGAGGAGGGGGAGGCTGGGTGCTGCAGAGAAGGAAATTGAGGGATAGAATAAGTCCAAAAGTAGGACAACCATCAGCGTTGCATCTGAAGCAGTCATCAACACTCACCTATCTGCTGTAGTCTATGCATTACTAGTATTTTGAATTAACCTTAAAAGTACTTGGACTCGGGGGTGCTGCACCTGGGAATCCTTTAATATGACACAATGTGCACAGCACACTGATTTTACAGATTCAGAGCATTTTAAATATACATAGAAAATTTCTAAACCTCATCTCAAACACATTTTTTGCAATTCAAGACATTTACAGATCTGTTAAAATATTAATAATCTTTTAAACTATTTAACATAAATATTGTACAGTAAAATACTAAAGCATCATTATTAAAAATACTGAACTGCACAAAATAAACCAAAAGTACCACACTTAGTTGACTAAGCACAGTTTTTTCCCAAAAAAATGTGGAGTACATTCAGGCCAAATGAAAAATTTTAAGAAAAAAATAAGGTTATAATAAGCTACAGCAGGATTTAACCTGAAGTGGAAAGCCCAATTTGTAACTTTTAAACATTTTTTATTACTATTTACTTCACTTCTTCTATTAAAACCTCAAGTTTCACTGGGTTTTTAATTCAGAATTCAAATTCTTAAAATGGTCTCTAAACATCAACACAGGGCCTCCTGAAGACACATCATTCTATAGCATTTTTATTTTTTTTAGTATCACATCAACTGTTTAAAACCACCATGTCATTAAAAGCAGACTATGAAACAAATCCAGTTCATTTTAAAGTCTCTCCTGTGTAGTTTGAATCAGGTTTTGAGTATAAGCCGTTCGAGCAAAAACACACTGATGCTGCATCACAGCGTTCACTCCTAGGGCTGGCTTAACACAGGAGGGGGGGGAAAAGTTGCACAGCAAGCACTAGGACTTCAAATAGTCTGTATTTAGCATCATTAGTATTCACAAAGTTATTTCTTAGTTATTTGGTCAAACACAGACTACATGGTCAACCTACTCCCTAATTAGTTAACTAATAGGGAAGGTCAAATGCTAATACCCAACAGCACACTGATATCCGAAGGACGAAATGACTGCTTCTAGCAAGTGAACTGAGAAGAAAAACTGGTAAAAAGGCAGGATCTTGTGTTTGGGGAAAAAATCATTACCAAAAAAAAAAAAAAAAAAAAATCATCTAGTGCAAATAAAAGGGGTAATGCCTAAACAGTGGCATAATACTGCAGTTCATTTCAGCATGGCTCCACTAATTTCTCATGCGCTGCTTCCAGATGCTTAACAGTTCCTGCACTTTGTGCCATCTTCCCCCCCTAGCAAGAGGGAAGCAGGTGTTTTGAAGCATCCCTCTGTCCCACCTTGGTACAGCCATTCTCTCCGAGCAAACAGTCTGGCACTCACACCCAACTTGCTCCTCTCTTCATCCCCAGCAGGACCAAAGCTGGTGACAACATGGGTGCGGCCCGACATTTACATCTGTGAGTCACTGCCCTGTGACAATAACCCCGAAGCACAAAGGGACTCTCAACACCCCAGTCTCTGGACTGCTCAATCATTCAGATACCGAGCCTCACCTACTGCTTCTCAAAACTCAAGGATGGTTTCCTCCTATCCTGTAGCAATCTTTTTTGCCATCTTTGGCAATTTCTTTACCTCAGAAGAAAGAAATGGATTGGTGGCTTTACCAAATCAGCACCCATGCTTCCTCCAATGCAAACAGTAAAGGATACAGTACACAGAACAATCCTCAAAATTCAATTCAGTTAGGGAATTAAAAAAGAACAAAAAACAACAAAAACAAAGCCACAATTTTCAGCTTTATGATCATTATAATGACTGTGCCAAAGGCAGCATGATTGCAGAGATGAACCACCCATAACCCTGTGTCATCAGTTACTTGAACAGAGTACAAAGTGTTTCAGGCATTCCAGAAGGAGTTTCTATTGTTGGAATACAGCAAAATACAGGCTGAACAAGGTGTCATAAGTTACCTTGAACTTAGGCCTTTCATATTGCTCAAGAACATATTGATAAGCACTTTCATTCAACTATTTCCAGACAGGGACGGGGAGAAAGCAAAGCTTACTGGAGAAATATAAGCAACAAACAGTAAATTGACAACAAACATACCTGGATCCGCTGAAATATATTTTCTGCTCTGGGACCAGAAGCCCCTTCCTTTATTGATAGGATAGGCAGCCACTCTCTTCCTACTTTTAAGTCCTTGATCTTATTCCCAAATGATGTTGTTAAGAGCTGGGAACAGGCAAATTGCCAGCCCAAAGAGTCAGCTGTGGCCAGGTGGTGGTGGCTGCCCCAAGTCACTGTCCACCTGCGCAACTGAGGAGCAGGATACCCTCACTGCCTGCCCACCCAGCTATGCACAGGAGATTTAGGAAGCCTGGGTAGGTGAAAAACTCTCCACATCACTAGAGTAACATGGTGTAAAGTAAGAGCATAATTGAAATGTGGTGGATTTTTCCCTCAGCTCAAATTAAACACTCAGATAGAGGCTGGCAAAGGGCGTTTTCTGACTGCTGCTGTAGGGATGGGTGAAAGCAACTGAGGTAAAATTCAACAGAACCTGTAATTAAGCTGCCAAGAAATTCTTGGTCACAAAGTCATCTTTGTCACTGTCACGGGCAAAGTAAAATGAAATCCAACATGCAGATCCCTAAGCATTATCTGCATAGGTCACAACTATTTATCAATATCCACTGAAAGAGCAAAAAATACCTGGGGTCTTGTGTTGACAGACTAGACCCCACAACATGATGCAGTCCTTGATCTGGAAAGATGGGGGGCATTTGGGATATATTTTTCCCCTTCCTTTTTCAACAGGAAAAGTTCTACCTCACACTTTATCTCCCAACTCCTTATGTAGGACTTGCATTCCGCCATGAGTGCTCTAACTCCCACAGACACTGACAAGAAGGAAATGATGACTGCACACAGAAAGGCACTGCAGGAACCTGCAGGCACTGCTCCCAGGTCCACAGACACTGCTCCAAATCATACACTCATCCAAGCCAACATTACGCTCCTTTCCGAAGGGAGCGTCATTTTACCTCCCTCCTCCCCTAGTCCTGGTAGGGCCATGGGCTGTGGCTCCACATCACCTCTTAAAAAGAGATCCTCTTCCCCCCTCCCAAACTCATGGCTACCTTCAGTACCTTTTGACAGACTTAAGTCCTATTTAAAGGTTACAGCTGAGAGCAGTAACTGTGCTAAGTCAACGGGAAAACATTTCAATAATCTGTTGGGCTAACAAAACAGCCCTCAGAGAAAAGGCTCTGCATGTTCCTGCTTCCTGCTCCGTACCACTGACACTTGATTTGCTTTGAGCCAAAACTGAAGCTACTCCTAAACAGCAAGTGTCACACATGCCATAGGCACAGCTCAACAAAAGTGCAGACTTCTACACCCCAGGAAACTCAGCGCCACCTTGGAGATGTCCCAACACCACTTGCACATGCCAGCCCTGCAACAGGTTGTCTTGTGTAAATAAAATAATTTCTAAAGAAAGACTTGTCTCATTGTCCCCCTCAGTTGGATTCACTGTGGACCCTTATTACTCGTAACTCAATGACTCCTTTTCCCAGCCTCTAAAACCAGGAACATTCCTGCCTGCACTCATCACAGGCTGGCATGGGAGCTGGAACTGGTATGACAATTCCAGGTGAAAATGGGTATGGAAATACTATTTTATTTTAGTACAGCAGTCTAAACACGTAACTCAATATTAAAAAAAAAAACAATTTCAGTCAGATTACAAGTAAAATAAATAAACAAATAAATCCAAATCAGATTTAAACCAAGTTCTTCCCTTCAATACAAAACTCTGAACAAGTCCTCTACTGCTGCTTCTGCTTTACTATATGCTGAAAGTTGTTAGAAGTAACATGCTTCACTACTTTTGGGGCAAAATCCTAACCCTTAGAAAGGACATCCTAAGGATTAAGATTGTGTACTCACAGCTAATATCAACCTGAGGTGAACACTATCAACACAATAAAAGTGTGCAAACCTTGTAGAGTTTGGTGTCAGGAAAATAACTTCAAATAAAGCCAAAGACTGCTGGGGTAATAATATTTTTATCATCTAAGAGGAATCAGACTCTGAAGGTCTACGGAGTATAGGTGATCTTAATGCTTTAAATTCTCACAAAAGTAATCTTTTATAAGATGCTTCACTGCTAGTAAGCTATAAATGGTCAAAGGGCCAACAGTCCAAGATTTATCAATGTTGTACACCACATACTAATTTATGTACTTTGACAAATGACAATCATAAACATTCAAATCCTCAAATAGCAAATAACACATAGTTAATAATACACTTTTTCAAAGTTCCACCTCAAAAAAACAAACATAAAAACTTTTAAGAGACAGGCAGTACTGAAACTCAAGATGCTGCTTTACCTCTTCCCTAGATGACAAATAACTTTGCATATCAGCAGAGGTGTCATGTTCTTTCTTACCTAGGTATTGTATGAAGTTCTTCACTGAGTTTTCCAAGGGTGTTAACCAAGAGTTCCTTTATTTGTTAAGAAAATTGTTTCCTTGTGTCTGTGTAACATCTACCTACTGCATGAATACCACTGCTGAAGAGACGAAGATAATCAAAGTATGGCTACTCACAGTAATTTACTTGGAGGAGTGACAAATTTACCATCAAGAAAGTACTAAATTGCTGTATGTTTCAATGTAAAGAATATAGCTTTACAAGGTAAACAACTAGACAATTATTACAGTGTTTTCAAAGACCCTATAACCAAGGCAAACTATGTTATGCTGTGATACCACAAACAATGACTTATTTTAAAAGGTACACTTGCTTACTTATTGCCATTTTCTAAGCATGCAACTCGAAAGAATAAAGGAAAAAAAAACATCAAATTTTCAAAGTAGAACAGAGGACAGTAAAAACTCCTAGCAAAATGTATACTGCTTGCAGGATTATGTTTCCTAGTCTGCTTTGAAAAAATCTCAATCTCACTGTGGAACAGTGTTGATCCTGAAAATCGAGCATGTAAGATCACTGCATTATGCCAGAATCCCACAACATCTCAATTGCCCCAGTCAATGCGTACCAAACTTGTCAAAGGGATTTTCTACAGAGATTTTTGCAAGAATCAGGAGCACAATATAATTTGATACCACCTCTACGGCTTCCTATGTAAACCACAAAGTTCACCTCACATTTTCTGTCAAAAACACAGTCACACTCTACTACTTCAACAGCAAACATAGCGTCTAACACCTGAGAATGGAACAATTCACAGTACTAAGTGACAGGTTGTGCATACCTTCAAAGCAACAGAAGGACAGAGAGGACACACAAAGTTCTACTTTGCCAGGCCACCTTTGTCTTTGATGACAAGTCAGGAGACTGAAGGGCTAGTTAAAAACACTTGGGAAGTTCTGAGCTCACCTGTGTGATTTTGAGGAAAAGCCCAGAGCAGAGAGAAGCTGTTCAAACCAAAACTGCAGTGTCCTAACAGCAACATGTTTCAGGAACTCCTCCTACTCATAATCACCTGGGGGAGCAAACCTAATCTCAAAAGTAAGTTATAAACAGCATGTGAAAAGCTTTGCTGGTTCAATAACACGAGTTGCTTTGCCAGCAAAGAATGGAAATAAGCCTGGTGAAGATACAAGAGAGAAAATGATTCCCTCCCAGCACACACACCTGCAGATGGAGCACTGAGAAGCAGAAAAAGGAGGAACTAAGTGGGGGGAGGAAGAAGGGAAAGGGGACTGTAGCTTACAGCTCCTTGACTAATTGTATTTTCCATATCCATAACGAAATTTAAAAGCATGTTTAACTGAAAATATTTAAGTGATGGGAAAAAAAATATTCTTATGAATAAAGATGAACAGTGTAATTCTAAACACCTTCAGTGACAGCACAGAGGAAGATTTGTATAATAATATACAATCTATTAAGTTTAAAATGAGACACTGCTTTTCTAAATGGACACATAGCAGAAAGCCATTTTTCTCCACTTGGTTTTATTTTTAAGAAGACAAGTAACAACAATAAATAAGTAGAAAAAGTTCTGGCTTGAATTTCTTTGAACCTCCTCTTCTACAAAAGAGAGTAGGACACGAGAAACAATTTAGCAGCTGTAGAAGAAATATTCTACCTTTTTAAAAAAAAAAATAATAATACAGAAAATAATTGTAAGAACTATAAGAAAAAATTATTTACACAAGACGGAAAAGTCAACAGCTTCATTTAAATAGGAAAAGCCACGGGACAAGGAATAAGAAAAATGAGCCCATCCTTGTAATACACAACCCTAATGGACCTCGTGCTTGATCCATGTGTTTTAATATATTTTATCTGTTAGCAGCAAATGATCTATGATTAAGCAGGTAATCTTCATGACTTTCACTAAGAATTTCAGAGATAAAGGCACCGACACACCCTGCAGAGGGATCAGCATGGGAACTGATATACTTCCTCTTCAAAAACTGTTTGTAAAGCTGCACAGGTGTATCGATGTCTTGCCAGTATTCTAAACTTTATTATTTCACAAAAGGAATTGTATTTCCTTATTTGCTAGATAGAGCATATTTTTCTGCACTTCACCTCTATCTATTATGGGATTTATTACCTGTCACCAGCTGCACCTTCCTCTTTACAGGCAGGTGCCAAAGTTCACTGGTTCATTAAGCTCTCTGGGGAGCACAAAACCCTAGCCAACACAGACTGATAGGAACATGTCAACATGGTGTAAGCTGTCAGCTGAATCAGATCCCTATTTATCAGCAGTTAAGTCTACCAAGAAAGTAGCACAGCAGTCCTCTCTTTGCCTGAAATGCTGTTCAGCCACAGAAGACAAAACACTGATGTAGCCCTGTGTCACATGAGGTACGTGTTGCATGGCCTGTGTAAGAGCTACGGTATGTTATCAACGGCTCTTGATTAAGCTGCAGAAAGGACAGCAACAGGGATGAAACTGTAGGGTTATTAGGAACTTGGTAAGAAGAATGATGCTTTGCTACACACCCAGCTTCAGTGTGGCCTGTGCCACAAAGCTGGTATAGCAGGTTTGCCTTGACCTAACTGTAGAACAACCAAGGAGTGAAATGTAAATTATGCCAGCAGGAAAGAGGCTGTTCTTTGAAATCGCAGAGTGTGACCCAGCCACCTGTGCCCTCTCTTCCTGACCGGCACGTGTTTGAGTGAGCAATTGCAAAGAGGAGATCAGCAGCAACTGGCACAAGAACGACTATGACAGGCATGTGTTCCTCTCCTTAAAGGAAAGCAACTGATAATTCCCGAGGCATCTACCTAGTTGCTTAAGATGTACTGGCCACAAATACAAGAGAGCAGATAGATACAGAGGAAAGGGACATGCTTTTACAGAAGTACCTTGGTTGCAAAAAAACCTTCAAGATCTGTCAACTGTCCAACCATCAACCTAACACTGACAAGTCCTTAACTAAACCCTATCCCTAAAGTACTATGTCTATAGGACTCAAATACCTCCAGGGATGGTGACTCCATCACTGCCCTGGGCAGCCTGTTTCAGCACCTGAAATTCTTCCTAAACTCCAATGTAAAGCTCCCCTGACACAACTTGAGGCCATTACCTCTTGTCCTACCACTTGTAACTTCATTGAGCTGGCCAGTTCCCACCTCTTTACACCCTCCTTTAAGGTAGTTGTAGAGAGTGATAAGATCTCATTTCAGCTTCTTTTTCTCTAGGCTAAACAACCCCAGCTACCTTTTATGTCTCTTTAAAAAAGGGACACCCCATCACAAGTGTGAGTAGCTACAGCTCAATATTTAGCTGGCTGTGGAGGTTTTCAGTCAAGTGGCAATCTGCACTACCCTCTGCACATCCACAGCAGCCGTGCCACCAAAAAAAGTGCACTTCATGTGGCCCAGTGAAATTTCACATGATACAACTTTATCATCGTAGTGTTTAACTACAAAGGAGATGAAAGTAAATTGGCTCCAGGGAAGTGAATTCGGTAATTTAGAAACAAATGTAACCTTTAGCTCATTGGTACTACATGACAGATGCTATTTGGTAGTACGGTGTACTACTACACAGTACTTTTGGGGAATACTGTATGTAAATAAATAGCACAGAGTAGCCTTTTCAACAGCCCTCTAAACAAATCTTGTCTTATGCAACCAAGAACAGTAGGAAATTCTACATGACTTAGAGTGGGCCATATTTGAGCTCACTTGCTGAAGGATTTCCAAAAAAAAAAACACCTCTCCCATTTATAACCTGCATTGCATTCAGAAGTAATCTTATAGATGAGGATATTGGCAACAATAGATCATAGTAAACGTTTTCATAGGTTTATATTTTCTCTAGGTCAACAGATTTTTTGTATAGAATTCCTATAAAAAATAAAACTGAAGAAATTTCCAACTCCAAATGACAGCAAAGAGCATTTCAGCTTCTGTCCTAATGGTACAATATTAACTGAAGAACTGTAGTAATGCTGACATAAGATTACTTACTAAAATGTACTACATGCAAATTGGGTTGCTAGCAATTTCAAAATGTTCTGCTATCACATCCTTAGTGGCTCAACCATTACAGTTTCCGTCCTTCACCAAGAATTGCAGTGAGTAACAGAGATTACAAAATGCTTCAGTTGGCACTGTCTGTTCCTTACTCCACTTCCAGTTTTGCATTTCCAGGAACAAGATATCTGTGCATGCCTGATAAAAATTAAACCAGATGCTAGAATGTTGCTCACAACCACTAATGCAAAACAAATTGGAAAAAAAACTTAGAATTTGATACTGCACTAAGCATACTCCTCATGATATGAATTTATCTCAGTGATATAAAAATTAAACCTGTATTCAGTCACAGATATTGACAAAACCATATTATTCCTCTAGTTTCAAGAGAGAAACTAAAGATACAGAGTACTCAAACATCAATCAGCTTTTCTGCTTAAATCATATCATGGAGCCAAAAAACCTGATCTTTTCAAACAGTTGTAAAAGCCAAAGGAAAATAACCTGGGTTTAAAAATTAATCGTTACATCCTTAATGATCACTGCAGTCTTAGCAACGTATTGATAATTTAATTAATAATCCTCTTAGATATTGATGCTGCCACTTCAAATGTCCATGTAGCAGTAGGCTTGGCATAACCTGCCTGTTCACACTGAGCTTAGAGAAGGAGGCAGAAGCCAAGAGAGCTGGTGCTGCAGCCAGACACTCTCCTCAAGCTTTCTCACAGAGACGTCACACCACACAACTCCTCCTAATGTGGGATGCCCACTTCTTTTCAGCATGCTCTTCATATTTGCCTCCATTTCTATATGTGGGAAAAGAAAGAAAACTTTTCCTTTTTCCTCTCCTGCCAAATCCCTCCATTCAGGCCTAACTTGTCAAGTTTGAAAAGCTAAAATCAGAACCCAGCAGTTTTCAGAGGTGTGAGTGCTCCCAGCACGGAGGGACACATTCATCTACATGTTTGCAGAACAAAGCTTCTCACATGCTCACTGGTGCACAGCTTTTACTGCTTGTTAGGTTAAATGCTGGAAGACTGAATACTTACTCTGTGTCTGCAGCTAATTTACAGATAGTACATGATTTGAATCCAAGCCCCAAGTGGGCATTCAAATGAGTGCCAGATCTTAATAACTATATTTTAACATTATTAAGTATTTTAAGGAAAGATAACAAGATACTGTCAGCTATTAAGCAGTGGTATTCCCCTGTGAAGTTCCTTGATGAAACACAAGCAGGAAAAACAATGTACCCTACAGAAAAGAAAAAAAAAAAAAAAAGAGCATGTATTGACTCCTTCTATCAGCCTTATTTTCTTAACACAAGCCAACATCAATCAACCTCTTCACTCAATGTGCAGTTCTCACTATCTCCACGTGGAACATGTTAATGAATCTCCAATTAAAAAAAAAAAGTTATCTATACTTATCAGGTACATGGCCATAACAGGCTCTAATATACACGTTTCTGCTTTTTGTATGTTACAGAAAAGCAAAGAGGTTCTTCTCTTGCCATATGACAACAGAAACTTCATTTGAAAGACATTGTACTAACTTTGACTGACATAAAATACAAGATCACAAAGCCAGTCTGGGTGTTGTGTTTTGTTGGTTTGGTTTTCCCCCCCCTTCTCTGTGCTTCTTCCATCACTGAATTTTGTGTTAATTAAAGTGCTGGCTTGGCACTGCACTAGGAATGCAGCAGCAATGCAGGTGCACTGTTCAGCAGTGATGCTTGCAGACTGCAACAGCAGAGGTGAGATGGAGAAGATTTTAACAGACAAACACAGGCAGATCTCACCCACTGCATGAGGTCTCCTGCTGCCGTGGGCAATGTGGGCTGCACAGACAACATTTATCTGACAAAGTGTAGTCTCTGTGGTTGGAGACCAAGCCCAAGCCCAGAAACAAAATACAGTCCTCCTGCTACACTAATAAGAGTTTTGCAGTGCCAAAGGAGGCTGCACCACCGTTATTCTCCTGTAAGAAAGGTTTTCCTTCCTAAAGTGAAATGATATTAAGAAAAATATGTACTAGGGTAAACATACAGTACTCTGGTGATTAAACTTCTGCTGGTAAGATACGCTTTTCTACAGAGCTATACACACACGTCAGCATAAGCCCAGTCCTCCCACAAAAGTCTTGGTGAGGAACAAACTGGGGAGAAAGAAAACATGACAAGCTTTCATTTCAGACCAATGAACTGCAGGCCAAGATTCAGCTGGTTTCCATACCCAGTATGTCATTGACGAGGAGCATTACTAAGGATTGAAGACTTACACAAAATCATGAGAACAATTAATGCAATCAGCAAATGACCATTTGTTGCTCTCAAATGTTGCCTTAAACACAGTTGGCAAAACAGCCTCAGTAGACCCATTTCATCCTCCTCTAATTACAAATGAAAATAAGAAATTATGCACGTGTACTGGGGGAAAAAAAAAAGTCTGGTCTCCCTTTGCTGATTTGAATAAGCCATGTCTGTTCCTCTTTAGTTCATCCTCTGAATAACATTAATCTGCCTCAACACTACAATAAAAAAAACTTAAAGAGCTAGTCATGAGGTTCATCACAGGGTCAGGATTAAGAAAACCACAAGAATAACTACATATGGTTTCTAGAGATTGTATCACAGGTCATCTCCTAATTTCAGCCTACATCTGAATACCTATCTGCACGTCAGTGCAGAAGTACTGCTTGTATCCTCTTGGCTCTCCTCTCAGAAGGTTAAATCACAGCTCTGCAGATGAAACCACAAGGGTATCCCGCAGCCCATCTAAGCACACTGTTTGGATTCTTTTTTTTTTTTCTTTCTTTCTTTTTTTGGCAAACAGCACCCATATACTGCTTTGGTGTAATCAGGTCTCCTGACAATGTGAAACTCGCACTTGAAACACTCCACTAACAGATGGATTCAATTTAAAGCATGACTATCAGCAGCTGCTGCTGATCACCAGCTTGTAAAGTGAACTCATTCATCACAAAGTATTTCAAAAGACTGAACTGAAACGGAACAAATGAATTTGAAGTACGGAAGGTGCAGCATTAGCCTTGGAGAATGTGTCAGTTGTAAAAAACACAGCTATAGTTCTGCTATTAATTTATTCCTGTATATGCTGGCTCCACTCTATTAGCAGCATTCTCCAGATTCTCAAAAATCCAGCAGGGGAGCTTGAATAAGGTATTAGAAGATATAATTAAATACTGCTTACTGAAGGTGATTTTAACTAAGTGAGCCCCTAAAGGGAGCTGGCAGAAGGCTTAAATTGTGCTGGGGAAAACTTCAAGATGACAAGTTTCAAAAAACTGCTGGAGGGAGAGGAGGTTATTTCCCCAATTGGTCTAACTGAGCAAGAAATCCCATAAGTTGTGCAATGGGGCCATGTGCTCTGCCTTTGCCACCTTTGCTTCAAATACTGTGAGAGGCCTTACTGCCTTTAAAAGTTTTCCTTTCTTTTTGATCCTTCACTACAGTTACTGTTGAGAAGAAAAGCTTCCAAGCATTTAGCCTCACAAATGAAACCTCCAAGCACAAGGATTCCCCCTGAAGGGATAGGGAGCTGACACAGAACTAACTCACACCTGCTTTTTTTAATACAGGAATTACGCAGCAGAAGTACACATTTTAACTTTGCTGTATTTGTCATGGCCATTGGATCATCTCCACCTACAAGTTACATCTTCACCTTCACAGACCTTGGGAACTAGGGCAACATGCAAGCTAGTAAATTTGTTGTAAGCTGCCTCAGGTGGCAATTAATTCTTGCCAGCTTCATTGGGTTTTCTAGCAGGGTAAAAATGTATAGGTCAGAAAAGTGGGACTTTATTTTGCTGAAAAAAAACAACATTTTACTGGTATCTTTCTTGTTATTATCTTTTCCCTAGCCCAGGAGCAACACCAGAACTTGAAAACAAGTAAAGTTTCTAAGATCTGAAGGCAATTCTTTACCTAGAAGTGATATTTAGAGCATCCTCAGACAACTGTACCCTCAACCTATACTTGCATCAGTGTGACTTCACAAATATAGCACATAAGTCTTGTGTAAAATATTCACACATACCTTGTAATTTTCACACATTTTTGTATCAATACACAGCTGCTGAATCAGATTTCTTAAGATAAATAACATACCTATTTTGAGTGGCAGTAAATTTTATAATATTTTGTTACAATGTTGATTGATAAGTAGAAGGTAAAAAAACCCAGTACTAACCCACAGATGGTTCCCAGGTTTTTTCCTCTCTCATCCTAGAAAATGTTCTCTTTGTAGGGGGAAAAAAAAAAGAAGAAAAAAAAGAAGTCCCCTTAGATAATAGCATTTGTCTCTTCCACAAAGTCAGTCCATTTCCCTACCTGCTATCCTTCCTTAAGCACAGATAATGAGACAAAGCTCAGGTTCATAAGCTTACGTAAATAAGGCGTATCAGCTACTCTGCAACTCCCCTTCCATGCAATGGAAAAAAAGCTACTGCTTTGCCATCACTCAGACTCCTGCTACCTGGGATGAAAGCAATATAAGGAAGTGATCAGTAGATGAACGTCATGCCACTAAGTAGCTCTAAAGCAAAGTTGTGTTATTTAAATCATTTTGGGGAGCAGCTGACCATTGCCAGGATACCTGCTCTGATGCAGGGGTGAAAAGCCCTGCGCTCAGCACTGTTCTATACGCAAGAACCAAGGCAAGCGCACACTCCTCACACACCCTCTCTGCAAAGGTTATTCATCACCACAGCAACCTCTCAAAACAAAGGTGGAAGCCAATTCAAACAGCCCTATTCCTCTGATGACAAGGGATGAAGGGTGCTCTCTGCCTGCACCCTTCAGGGGCCTTTCTTTGCTTGGGTTTGTTTTTCTGTCATTGGATCTCATTTACTAATTTTATTTTCAGCAGCCCAGCTTGCATGCCCAGAGAAGAGAACAGCCATACATATACATTAAACAAAAAAATTGAACCATAGCCCCAGTTAAAAGGACAGAGAAGAACTGGCTGAGGTACAATTCCTTCTTGCCACATGGCTGAGCAAATGCCATACTCTATTACACACAACCATCGTCACCTCACCTTCCCCACACCCTCCCCTACTTACCAGGAATAGCTGCTGTAAAATAAACACCCCACCTAAAACCAAGAAAAAACCCTAACCTGTTTAACTACCTGTTTCCTCCTTCCTCTTCCCTCACTGCCCCTTTTCTTCACATCCCCTTTCACTCCACAGGAGCTTAATGATTTTGGATATGTTAAGAAAATCTAACCATGACAGTAAAATAACTGTAAACTCAGCACAAGCGAAAAACAAAGTTTCTCTTCTCTCCCTGAATCTGGGAAGAGCAAACACCAACCCTTTCCCAAGTCACTTGAGGGAACAGATTATGATCATTTCTAAATCTTTTCAACTACAAGCCAGGAGGAAAAAAAGTCTGTAATGACAAACTGTCAACACTCAGTGAGCAACATGGCCCTTATTCATGACACTGATCCTCTGCCTGCAGGGCAGTGCATGTAGTGTGGCTGTGGATAACTGCATGCCATGAAAATACTCAAAATGCCCAGATTTCTTGATTTCTCAAAAAGCAAATACCCGATCTGAGCAGCCAGGTCTTCAATATCTTGACATATGAATGCCCTCCCTATCTTCAGGATTTAAGGGATAGAGTAACCATGTGTTTTGAAATACAAGATTAAAAAAAAACCAACAACCAAAAAAACCCACAAAAAGAAACACTAAAAAAAAAAAAAACACCCCCCCCCAAAAAAAACAAAACCAAAAAAGCTAAAAAAAATCCCAACAAAAACAAAAAAATTGTTCCTAAGAATTTTACTTTTTAAATGCAAGACACTGGTGATTGGAACAGACAACAGTACATCTCAGAGGTTAAGTCTGATTTACTCCCATCAAGAAATAAGTTACATGTTGCTATAGTAAAACCACCAGGAATACCTATCTAGCTTCAGTGACTTCACAGATCAAAGCAAAACATATGCTAACAAAAGGGTGTCTTGATTTAAATAAACTGCCTAAGCTAATATTTTCTTAAGTTTCAAAATATTCATTGACAGTTGATCATTGCTTGTTTGAAAGCTTATGTTGGTCTGTGATTTCTGTCAGAGCATTTCAGCGTCTCATCAACATAAACATCTGGGGCAGGAGGTTCCTTTACCTGATTATGTAACGTTTATATTAGCCGACCACATTGATGTAATACTGCTCTGACAGCAGAAGATGCCTATAATAAAAAAGAACTAGAAATGCAAAAAAAAAAAAAAAAAAAAAAAAAGAGAAAATTCAGCTTACAAAGATTGAAACTTCTGTTTCAAAGAGCGCACTGCAGGTAGCAAAAAGCAACTGGATGGGATTGAAAGCAAAGTGCAGAACATCATCTAACCCCAAGCGCAGGATGCTCCATATACCAGGCACTTGAAGCTCTATGCTGTGTTACTAAAGCACTCTTGGAAAAAGCTGCATATGAGCTCACACACATTAAATGCAGCAATAGGCAAACCTATCAAATTGGACATATCCACAGCCCAAGGTGATTTACGCCAGTGTTATCACTGCTTGATGTGATAAGCGGGTGTTGTCTGACTCAATTATTATTTATGCAGTGAATTTTCAATGTACCTTCCTGACAATCTTGCTTTTTGAAGCAAGTCTTGCCATACAGAGATGCTTTCCCACCCATTATAGAGGGGAACAAAGGTTTTCGCCTTCTCCCCCACACCAGCATTCAGGCTTGTGAGTCAGACCGGGATCACGATATGACAGCAAACAACTAGTCTTAAATTTCAGGCCTTCCTGATCAAGACACAGACTTGTTTCCACTGTAAGAGAACAATTTTATCCACATGAAATAATCAGGCTTCTAGAAAACCTGTGGTCTCTAACTTCTAATAACTGAAAATACTTACTGCTGAAAAAAGTGCACCTACCCAAGAGATAACAATTTTCAATAAAACACATTGCTTCAATTACTACCTTGCTTTCTCTACTTCTACACACTCAGAAAATCAATTGCAACAATTTTAAAACCTTTTTCCTCTGAAGCTGCCAGAGCTAGCACTAAAGTTGCTATATTATTTAAGTGCTGGGATTCAGAGCTCTCTAGCAGTATAAGGGAACTGCTTCTGCCTTCAGTAGTTCCCAAGATAGCAGCTGTTACGCTTGAACTGAAGCAGGTAGAAGACCAATAATAAGAATGAGGGGAACTTAAGGACAGGTATCTTCCAACTTGCCAAAACACAATGGAGACTTGACAATAGCACTAAACTTATTTTTCCAGGATTTCATTAATTAAAACACAATGGTTTTAGCCTGGTTTAATAACTACTAGACCTTGAAATAATGTACTTGAGTTCCCCTTTGCCTCCTCCACCATAAAATCAGAATTGCCGTCATAATTTTTCAGGCCAGTGTATTTTTCCAACTCCTCTGCTAATCAAGTTAGCATGTACAGCTCAGAATGGCAACAACCTCCAGGTTTTTGTGCAAATATTCCAACCAGCATCTTTAACAATGCACTATAAACCTGAAAGAGCAGGACAAGAGCTTGGGATGTGTATTTTTCCCTTCCTGCATTCATCCTTACAAGGGTTTTGTTCTGTCTTCTTAAGAAGATAACTTCAAGCAATTCTGCTTAAAGCACCAATCTTCAACTCTGATTTTAATATGAAGACTCGGAATCTCATGCAGAGCTGCATCGTGCCAGTGCTTTAATAATACTCTATCCACGTACAGGGGAAGTACTTCCTCCCAAATTTTATGGAGGTGTTTAAATTATTAGCAAGCTAAGGGCACATATGTTGTTTCTAATAGTGAACGTGTGCTTTGGAGACCAGGCTGTATCTCATCAGTAATCCCTCAGTGCAACACTCCTGGGAAGACAGCAGTCAGCCCAGCATGACAGTGTCTTAAATAAAGCATGGTGCAAGGCAACACTCCACATATTTGCTGTCAAAGAATCACAGCATTTCAGCTGCTGGAAGGAGCAGATTGCCATTGTTTTATCAAGGAAAATCACAGATGGGAGAAACTGATTGGAAACCTCCTTTCCCCTCAAACAAAAATTGCTAGCTATTATCTTCTGCAGAGAGGGCATTTCTAGTATTGAACAGAAGACAGGATCATGCTTTGGAGGTCAAAACAAGCACACTAATTTCTTTACAAAGCATCTTCAAAAGGAAGCTGGGGATGAAGTTTGGCTGCACACGTCCACACAGAGATTTAAACAGGAAAAAAAACAAAAATGAAACAGAAAAAAACAAAACAAACAAGACCAACAAAAAAATCCCAAGCAGTTACATAAAAGGCTTTGGGAAGTTTTATTTTCTATTCAGCTGGAAAGGGAGTGAACACACACACACACTTTTAATCATCCTCATGCTGACAGCAGCCAGTCACTACTTCTGTTATCAGAGCCCCACAGCTTGTATTTCCAGGCTATGAAGCACTAAGGCAGAGAGTATAAAACCTCCTCTGATTAAAAAGACACTGTGGTATCATCTAGTACAACACACCAACTGTTACAGATTTAGTTTGGCCTCACCAGGATGTTAGTCATTCAGCGGAGGGAGAGGCAAAAAATAATCCAAAACCATAAAAACAGTAAGGAACTCCTAAAATCATCTGATAACCTGGATCAATCTCATTTTCCCTTAAGATCATCAGTCACCCTCTGGGTAAAGTAAGCAAGGCAACCAAGTCTTTGCATCCAGAAATTTAAGTTTCCAACAAGGTGCCAGTTGTTAAAGAGAGAGAGAGAGAGAGAAGCTGCACTTACATACAACTCACCAGCAACCACTTGTGCAAATGTCACGTGCCTGGATTAAAACTTCAGCCCGGGTAGATGCTGCCCTGCCACTGCTTGATTCAGCTCAAGTGGGTAGCATCTCTCCAGAGACACTCAGAAGATGGCTGCTGAACAGGACAAATCACTGAAAAAATAGAAAAGAAACAGATTAAGCTTTGTTATTCCACTGCGCATCATACAATCACAGTCAGACTTGCTGAGCCCTGACTTCTTATAATGTGATTTTGCTGGCTGTATGAGAGGGAGAAGTACTCATCCACTACTTTAAAACGTGAACTTACTAAATACCGGTATCAAAAATAATTCCTCTGTACAGAGGCCCACAGGAGCCTCTTAGTCAGGATATCTGGACAACTTCGACCTAAAGTCCAGCTTGGGGCTGGACTCCTGCTCAAAGGCAGGGTGAGGAGTTTGTAAAGATATGGACCTGACAGGCTCAGCTGAGCTGAGAAGGCTGCAAACCCAAAGGGAACGAGAATGTAACCTGTTCATAAACACATTTTGTAAAAGCTTGGCCAAGCCCAAGGATGGATATATGGATGAGAAAGAAGCCCCTTCCTCATCTCACACCCCTGTCCCCATCAGGAAGCAACTGCTGCTCACCTAGCTCCTGCATTCCCAGCACTCAGCCACGGCTGAGGGACAAGCAGTTCAGGGTTGTGTTCACAGGGCACCAGCAGCCACATGGCTTGAATGCGAGAGAGATGGGTCAAAACGTGTTTGTCTTGAGAGAAACCAGAGACAGCTCAAAAAACTCCCCATGAACCAGTGGGAATGGAGACCATGGGGCACTTGGGGAAGGATGATGCAGGAAAGGAGGAATAAGTTTAAAACCCAGATGAAAGGAAGAGGAAGGAGACAGCAAATGGTGTAACTTTAAAATTTGTTTATATATTTTTGTAAGGTGACAACGATGGTATTCTCTCATTTTCCCCTCAAATGTTTGCCACCCCTCAGTTCTGAATCTGCCAGTCAAGAGTTTAGACATGCTGAGACTTCTTCTGTTTCATTTCTTCAGCCATACTCAACCAAGACTTTGTTCTAACCTGGTTGTACGCACAAGTCATTTCCAGCTCTGTAGCCCCACCATCCCCCAGGGGTGGCCAGTCCTTCAAATTTCACCAAACCTGCTCTATTCACCATTGTATATTTTCATGTGTTACTCTCTGAGACATAATTTTGACATTATCCCAATTTTGTGACTTCTATGAGAGGTTTCATTCCCACTTCCTTACAGCGTCAGCCCTCCAGAGCTGTTTGCCATTTTTAAAAAAGTCCAATTAAAAATAATTTAAAAGTACAGATCAATTTAATATGGCAATAAAATTAGGAAGAATCACTAGCAAGTCAAACCAGTAATTGGGCAAGTGGCAGAAGGTCAATTCAATCAATCTGAATTGATTCAGTAGTTGCATCTTAATATAGGAAGTAGTATATTGAGCTATTTATGTGCTGAACCTTATCAAGTTGCTTAGTAATATGACCACATTATAGTGGTTGTTCATCTGCTAAACACCAAATTCTATCAAAAATTTCAAATTCTAAAATTTTAAAGGGAGATAGACAATTAATGGTTTACTGACCAGGAAACCCACATTGGAGAAACAACAACACATGGGCATAACACATCAAGGCAGCATGGGCTGCATTTCATCCACAGCTCATTTTCCAACAAACCTCAACACTTCCCAGTTTATGGGCTTTGGGAAAGACCCTCTAACCCTTTCATGTCCATTTTTTTCCTTGAAAAACATAGATAAAGGTAACAGTCTTCTTAATAAAACACAATTGCCTAAATCCCCTTTCTTCCAGTTTTAAGCCCCTCATCCCATCACTACATGCCCATATAAAAAGCCCCTCCTCAGCCTTCCTGTAGGCCCTTTCAGGTACTGGAAGGCCACTATAAGGTCCCCCTGTAGCTCTCTCTTCTCCAGGCTGAACAACCCCAACTCTCTCAGACTGTCTTCATAGGAGATGTGCTCCAGCCGTCAGATCATCTTCATGACCCTCCCCTGGACTTGCTCCAACAGCTCCATACCACTCCTGTGGTGGGGGCTCCAGAACTGGACACAGTACTCCAGGTGAGGTCTCAAAATTGTAGAGGGGGATAATCCTTGACCTGCTGGCCACGCTTCTTTTCATGCAACGAAGGACACGGTTGGCTTACCGAGCTGCAAGTGCACATTGCTGGCTCACATTGAGCTTCAACACCCCAAAGTCCTTCTCCTCAGGGCTGTTCTCAATACATTCTCCACCCATCCTGTATTCATGCTTGGGATTGCCCCAACCCAGGTGCAGGACCTTGCACTTGACCTTATTGAACTTTGTGAGGTCGGCATGGGCCTACCTCTCAAGCCTGTCAAGGTGCCTCCAGGTGGCCACTCTTCCCTCTAGCATGTCAACCACACCACACCACACCATACAAACTTACATATGTGAAAAAGAGGACAGACTACACCTCTCTTCCAATAGTAACTTGTGATTTCAGTAGCTTCTTACACAGAATTTAATTCTTCTCAAAACTACAGAACTGAAAGAAGAGAAAGTACCAAACAGTAGCACATTCACTGTCCCCAGACTATCTCTAAAATTCGTGACAGATTTTGGGATTCTCATCTGAAAGCAAATATAAAACAGAAAAGGAAAAAACATATTTCACTGGTGAGTCTCAGAGGTCCTCTTTGCTGATGTGATTTTACTATTTGCAGCCCTGGATATCAGCATAGTTAATGAATAATGACTGTGCAAACAAAGTATCAGATAATGATGGGAGGGGGAGGGAAGAGCAAAATCATTGCGTGGGTGGCCTGGATTGGATTTGGCATCAATTAGGAAGTTTGATGCCTTTTTAATTATAGGAAAAAGGCTTTGCTAGAAAGATAAGACAGACAGCACAATCAAAACTCTTCAGTCTTTGGTTTTAAACATATGGAAATGGTACGTTTGCAAGGTTGGGTTTTTTTAGTGCATTTTCTTTTTATAATAATAATAAAAAAATCACCTCTTCCTTAAAAATCACATTCAAATGTGTGTGTAAACCTTCAGCTCACTTCAAAGCGGGTACAGCAGTAATTGGCTCTGCTTTTGTCACTCTCTGGGAATATTACTTACTACAAGTTGTACTGCCTCCCACAAGGTACAAGATATCTTTCATTTCCATTCTAGTAAGAGCCCAAGTCAGTAGGAGTTACAGGCACTTGAAGAATCAGTCCAATTACCTATCAACAACACTTAACATGCTCCCCTAATTGGTTCCACTGAAGGTGTTATCAAAAGAGGGCTCTAGAGATTGCTCCCTGTTTGATTAAGGTTGCATAGTGCATGTTTCTTTCCCCACTCTGATTTGTACTTCTAGCAGCTCGTGCCAGACTCTCACATGTGAGAAATGCCTAACACAAGCACATGAAATGCATTGTTCTCAGTATTCCCTTTGAAACCCAGCGTAGCTTAATAATTCCCTGTCCAAAAAAAGTTAAACAAAAGGGAAAATTACATCTCTTTACAAAACTCACACAAAATTCCTCAAGTACCACCCCCCCAAAAAAAAAAAAAAAAATCCCTCACAGTTCTGAATGTTTTACTGCTACTCTGTACTTCTATAGCTCTTTTTCAGTAACACCAACAATCACAACCCATATTTACATGATGATTTCTACAATGATATAACCACTTCTGAATAAGTGCTATTTTATAAACACATTTACTAGCCTACAATTTATCATTACCATTTCTATTATACAATATGTTCCATCAACAGATCTCAAATAATGTTTAGAAGATTTAATTGTATTGCCCAACTACCTCTGCAGATGTGATTTACAAAGTGAAAGCACAATTATACAAGACAGAATTTATCCGGGAAATATGAACTGCAATGCTTAGTCTTGCAAAATAACCAAGAAATAATTTAAAATAAGATATCTACAAAGAATAACGTCTATGCCAAGAGACTGTTTGTATTGGTTTTGCGAAGAGAGGACAGAATGTTCTCTTCCAAAGTACCACAAAACAAACTTCCTGAACCAATGTTACTTTTATTTTTGCTTGTATTTAATCCAAGTAAGTGTGGCCTGTCCAGATTTACTTAATAATGAAAAAAAACAACGACACAAACTTACATTAATTTGTCTTAAAAAGCACACTCACACCCTTCAAAATGAGTGAAAATGGACATCTGAACAGATGTTGAACCACTGATGCTTTGTGAAATTAGTAATATTAACCTGGGATAGGGTTTTTTGGACCTTTTTTTCAAACAATTTTTTCACAGCAGTCTAAGAAGCTGTAATAAACTTTTTTTTTTCTTTTTTTTTTTGTTAATGCTGGTCTTTTGATGCACACAATCAGGGTTTGAGAAGGTGAAGATAAGAGATGCAGCATGTTGAGATGGTAAAGAAGCACAGGAAAAAGATCATGAAATAATCAAATACAAGTTTATTTAATGTAATATTTTATATTTATATATAAAAAAAGCCAAAAGTCACCCAACTTTTGCCTTTCAGGAGCTGATGGGTAAATCCACAGGGAAAACACTCTTTGCAAGGCAAAGAGAAATGCATTACTGGTAAGGTCAAAAGAGACAACATATAATTTATTGCGTTGTTATTGTGAACCTTGTTTAGAAAAAGTAATGAATTTAATATTTAAAAAAATAAATTATATACACCTTCTACCCCTACAGGAGGACACCAATTCCCCCCCAAAACGTGCTGATGTCTAACTCTACCCTGTTTACATGTAAATTTGTACATTTTTCACTGCCAGAAATCCCCATTTCACAAAACATATAATACAAAACTACTTCCAGGACCACTAGAATTACATTTTTTCCCATCAATGTACCACAGGCATATTTTTCATATTTGCCTCACAAATGCCTATCTCTTACCACACCCTCACGGGCCAAGATGCAGCATCATTTTGCCTGACATGCACAGAATGCCAAAAAAGATGGAAACTCATATAACCCATATAACTCATACACAAGTCAGACACTTTTTAAAATATTATATTCAACAAAATAATTTCAAAATGCTGCACCAGAATCCCACTGCAGAAGAGACATCCTGAACAGACAAATAAAATATCCCCCAGAAATGAGAAGGGTGTATATATATATATATATATGTAAGACAGAAACCAGATGGAAAGACAATAGAACTGCAACAGGTATTTAATATTATTTATACTGATACAAAGTTTCCTAAATCTGAGCCAGATGTCTAAGAGCTGTCATCCTCATTGCTGCAAAAGTTCAAAATTACTATAGGTTTTTATTATTATTATGACTGCCCTCTGAATGTTTCTGTTGTGCTTGGTACATTAAGGCCAGACTTGGATTATTAACAGCTGTTAGGTTATTTCAGTAGCTCTTTACTTGTCACTGTTTCCTTGTTTCTTTTGCCTTTTCCCAGCTTCAGCATCTTGCAGAGCTAACAAAATCTATTTTACTTTTAGGTTCCTCCTGCTAAAATGTTTCAGTTTCAAGCTCTGAAAGGATCAGGTTAATTCATTTGAAAACCAATCACTACTGTTTTAATTATTTTTATTTTTATTTTAATAGGAAATTAATTACTTTACTCTCTCTTGGTAGCATTCCCAAAATTATTCTTTTTTAAATTGCAGTAAAGAGAAACTATCAACAAAAGACTCACAGCTAAGCTTCTGCCTTTCTGAAGCCAACAGGCTTTACAGGTATTACTTTTCTGCAGATCCAGGATTTCTTGTTAGTGCTACAGAAGACAAATCTCTTAGATGTGTGCAAACGAAACTGAAAGCAGCATATTATTCAGGAAGATTACTCTCTTCAAACACTGTTACAGACTTAAAAGGATGTGCAAAGAGGACATTGCAGTGGAGAACAGCCACATGGATATCAGTGGCTCAAGCATAAATTCCCTGCCTACTCCCACAAAGCAAGATACTGAGATTGTGAAGACTCTTAAAAACTACAGCGACTCTCAGACCTTAGAGTGATGTAGCTTAGATGTGTGGGAAGCATCACATGTGGCACTGGAAAAAGTGGTAAGAAAAAATTTGTTTTTTTGGAAAGAAGCAGGTGGGTGTGAGAAGGGGAAGGTGTCTTACTAGTCCCTCTGAAGGGTGTTCAGCCCTGGATTCCCAGAATTACCACTTGCAATGTGACTCAAAAAGCATTTTAAATACCAATTTCCAGATATTGCCTTGTGGTGAAAAAACCCATCACACCCCATTCACCATAAAGATAGATCTCCCTTGCACCACCCAAATATAGTTCCTGTGTTTCATTTTCCTTCATCCTACCTACTGGTTTAGAAAGGGACATACTTTGCCACAGGTGATCAGACTAGCAGAAGCTAGACTGTGAAAAGTAACCATGCTAGCTCTTCTAATTGACCTTTTTGTTCAATTTTCCTGTTCAGCAAAAGGAGAAAAATCCCAGATGACATCCCACAGAAATAGAGAAACAAAGAGGATATGAATTGACTGGGGTAAGACAACATCCACCCTTTGCATATCTCAGCACCAGAGCCTACCAAAATGTCTGCTGTCTTCAGCAGCAAAGAAACTGAACTTTCACAGCTGCTTGCTATCAAGTCCTTTCTTTGCTACCCTTGTAAAATGAGAGCTGGAATAATGCAGGCTACTGTCCCACTGTAGCCTGAAAAGTCAGGTTCCTTTTATTTTTTCAGAAAGGCAAAGCACACTACACAAAATGCCCAGTACTCATTCTTTAAAAATGAACTTGTTTCAAAAATTTGCTAATCTAGCCTTAGTATAGTACACTTAGTATAGGTTATTTGTCTTTTGAGACATTCTAGAGACATGGAGGAGAGACACCAGAAAAAAAGGAATCCCTTTACAAGGAGAATTATGGAGAAGCAGCACAAAGGAGCAGTCACTAACTGGATAGTTAAGAATAAAACTCATGGCCAAAAGGTATGAATGACTGAACATCTGGTTGAGGCTGGTACCAATTTAAAACACTGTAGTTATTAATCCTTCCTGAACCAGACCCTTCCTAACTCTGTTTCCACAATGCAAAACTATGTCATCAGGAAGATTTTGAGCCTTTTCTGTTTATCAAGGAAAACACAAAAATCAGGCAGCCTTTTGAAATCAGTTAAATAAACAAAAAAACCCACAAAAAAACCACACACACAAAAAAAGCAAAGCAAAACAAAAAACTACAGAGAATTCTACATCAATACACCTACAGAATTCCACCACAACACGGCCACTATGGTAAAAAAAGTTACTTGAATCACAGCCTGTAGTAATAAATCCATTTTAATACCGGTAATTTTCTCCTTCCAGCTGAGAAGCAGGGGGAGTTTCCCCATCATGATTTAATCAGAAGTTTTCCCAAGCTATATCAAAACTTGGATTAATAAAATTTTTGTCTGAAGAGAAGATAAAGGTTACAATGGACAACTCTGAAACACCTAAAACTTCTACCAAGCTATAGATTTTTTTCCACGCTCAAGCATATCAAGTGACATTGTTTATACTCTCGAACAAAACCAGATAATCTTTATCAGTACATGCTGTCCTTTCCCTGAGAATCATAACGAGGTGAAGCATCAAGACATCTGGATGCCACAATTTTCAGTTAATATCTCCATTTTCTTAAACACCATTTCTCACCCACGCCTTTACATTTATCTCTAATTAGAATCACTGGTGTTAGAACTCATCTAGTCCACTGGGGTCAATGCACTGCCCTACAAGTTGTGTTTTCCAGTCTCTCCTGATATTTCTCTTAATTGTAATAAAGCTTCTGCTCTAACTCAGAGCAACCTGTTACACAACTCAGCAGCTAATGACCTTTTTTCTTCTACTCCATCATTGGTACTGACAACAGTATTTGAACTCATGATAATTTTCTCTATTACCTCTACTTCATTAACAAGTGGTTTACCAGAATGTATTTAATGTGCTTCATTGTATTGTGTTCCAAGTTAAATCATCCCCAAAATCAACTATGAAAAACAAGGTTTGTGATAGTTTTTATTAGTCTAGCAAAGCAGCTGGGGGGAAAAAAAAAAAAGAAAAAAAAAAAAGAGCAAACCTGCTTTCAGGCCAACTATCAGGTCTAATGAAAAAAAAAAAATTACATATTATTCTGTTAAAAGAAGAATCAGGAACCTAACAGTCTGCCTACTCTTCAAGGACAAGGTGGCAATTTTCTTGGGGCCACTCTATTCCCTCAGAAGAAGCTGCAGTGCTCCCAACAGAGCATAACTACTAGCTCATATAAAAAACAGATTCAAACAACAAAATATATTTTCTGTACTTATCACTTCCACTTTACCTCTCCTACTGTTATCTCCCACTGCACGATTACACATCTCCAGGAATAACCCAGTCTGGAGCAGGACTCTGGCCAGGACAGAGCTTGCAATACACTGAAAGTCAGGGATTTCTGGAGACCTTGGGCTAAATACTCTCGTCAGTTCCTGCTTAAGAATAACAAGTATGATGGTTCCTTTGCTGAAGGACAAAGTCCTCTAGCTCAGTTTCCTGTACACGATGACTGGCACCCACAATGACCAAGTACTCACAAGGAGCCCTACAATGGATAACTTTAAAGTAACATTGCTTTAATCAATTTCAACCCAGCTACTTCCAAGCTTGAGCTAGGAACCAGCTTTCTAAAAGGTCCCACTTAAAAAAAAACCACAACCATCAGCAAAGAACAACAAAACCCACCACTTACCTCTATAAAGGTTTTCATGCTAATGTTTCTTTTACTGCAGCCTATTAAAAGGTAATGTTTTCAGCAATGTCTTGCATTAATGCCCTTCTACAAGTTAAGGGTGTACAAAAAGGAAATCCTGTTTAAATATTTAAAGTGTCACCTTCCAACTTTTCCAAGCATCTCTCTTCCTCTGTTTTGTAAGTTCTGAACAAGAGCGTTTGTCCTGATCTGAATCCAGTTTGTTTTACTTTCTTATATCATCTCATCTGTGCCTTTCTTTGCCTTAGTAACAAGGAGCTGATTATGCGGTGTGGCACATTTAAGTACAGAAACTCTAACATTAATTTTAGGCCAGGAGCAGGATCTACAACACAAACAAAAGAAGCCTGATCCTGGGCTAACCTTAAAAACAAACATGCAATAAACTCAACCTCCTTGCAAACACACACAAACACAAAAAAGCCCAAAACACCATGGACACTTTTCCCTGGCTCTATATTAATCTACTTGCATACTTTTTGTATAGCCACACTATTTTGCCTGGCAAGTATTACCAAAACACAATGACATAAAGTAACACAACTAGACAAATTCAGAGCCACATAGCAAGAATAAGGACATTAAAAATCAACATAACCAACTTTTGTGTATCCCACCCAGGAGCAAAAAAAGTGCAAATCAGAGGAAATCCAGACCACTAAGTTCCTCAAAAAATGCCTAAAATCTTGTCTTGCCAATATCAACAGTATTTTAATTGTGTTTGGTTTTGTTTACCGCATAGTCATGTATTATCATTACCAATGCTTAACACACTCAAATAAAAAATCCCTCTGAACAAACAGCCCTAATCCAGTATTTCATCATTTTAATCCTACCACCGGAAGTCTACTGGAGAAAACAGATAAATAAAAACAGAAATCCACTCTAACCATTTCAAATTATGCTTGTCACCTTATTCTTTTACGCATTGAACGCTACTTTCAAACTTGCAATTATGGCCATAAAATATCAAGTTCATGGTGCTGAATCAGAGTAACAAAACAAAAGCCCCAAGTGGTAAACAAATTCAAGAAAAATGTGGATAAAATAGTGTTGACAGTAGGCTTGAAAGAGGTTATGCCACATCTTTGCATGAAGCAACGAACTCTGCACCAAACAAACTAGGAGGTTGTAATGGAAAGGCTGACAACATGGGTACCACAAAACACACCTTACACACACATAGTACCAAGTTTGGAAGAAAAGGAGAAAGCTCTGGCTGAGTTCAAAGTAGGTTTAGTGCAAATCCATCAAGTTCCCAAGAACAATACTATTAATTTCTCCTCTTCCTCTCCATCTCTCTCATTTCACAGAGCAAAAACCTGGTGATATATCCCACAGAGTAGGACAATTCCACCATCTCTAGATCTACAGATCTACAGAGGACAAACTGTATCCTAAACAGAAGCTGCTCATTTAGCAGTAAAGAAACTATATTTTTTTTTTAGTAGAAGTAAAACCACAGCTTGGCTGGAGTGGCTGAAGCTGTGACCAGGCCAGCAAGGCCTCAGTCTTAAACTCTTATTAAATGCACAGGTTTGTCTGTGAATACAGAATAGCTGTGTATGTTGGCATCTTAATTAAATGTTAACATCTGTAGCATTTCAATTTATTGGGTAGTCTAATAAACCACAGCATTCACAGAATTTGCCTCAGCAACCTGCTCAGAAGCCAAGGAGCATGGCTGGGTGCTCAGCAAACCCCTCCACCTCTCTTATGGCAGAACACCTTAAAGCAAAGAAAGAGGAAAATTTTGGTAACTGTCTTGGGCAGTTAAATTTCTATGAAACATTACAAAAACCAGAGAAGGGAGATGCCCCTTTTTAAGCCTAATGAAGAAAGTGACATTTACCAACCTAACTGGAAGCTGAGCCTCACCAATTGTTTGCAGGAGATGTGATGAGGTGAGAAACTCTAGAAGCCTCTCCAGTGTGCCAGGTAACCCACTGAATTATTTACATAGCCCAAGCAGTGTTGTTTGTCTTTAACTTCAAAACAATTTGTGCACCCTTATTAGAGTTTAATAATAAATCCACAGTTTCCCTCTGTTTGCCAGGATGAAAATAAAGACTGCTAAAATAAAGGCATGATGCACATGGGAGACGCACAGGGAAAAGGTGACAGAGAAACCTTTTGATGCATCAGGATCACACTCTGGAGGAAGCAGCTTCATTTCACAGGAGACTCAAAGCACTGCTGTCAGTGTCGTGCCATTCCCCCAAAACCAACCCAAACATAAACCAGCTATATTTCATGTTGCCCCCCTAGGACACAGACCTATGAAATATATAAATCATGTCAGTGGATTACACCAAGTACACCCTGAGCACAAAAACTTCCTGCAAGCTTCTAGAAATAGTTTAAAACCAGATGAATGAAGAAATGGGCCAAGGAGAAGCGACAGCTTCTAACTGGCATTTTTCTAAAAGAACAACAAAAGCTAGTACAATCTTTCACAGCTCTGAAGCACTAAAATTTAAATTAATGAAAAAAATGCTGCTGATGTCTAGTTGTGCACAAAACATAAAAAGAAGAGATATGATAAAAGACTAAATACACCCTTCAGAACCAGAATTGTTGTTGTTGTGGAAGAGGGCTATATTGGCCTGACAAAAATGAGTATTTTAAGAAGTTTCTACTGGATTTAAATTAAATAAGCAATTTTCCTCAGAAACAACCAATAGAACTAGAGATGCAAAACTTATGTCTGTTTTGTTAAAATGCAGGCATCCTCAGGAGGTCAAGGAACTCCACATGGTCTTCCTAGCATAGGATTTCAATGGAATATTTCAGTCAACTTAAGAATACATACAAAACTCATACATATAAGTAACTACCATCTTTATCACTTAAAGTTTTGTCCCCCTCTAACATATGATAACAACTAGAGGAATTTTGTTTCTAATATTACCATTACAGTTGCAAATTTGATCAAAGCAATTTACAAGCTTCGCATGACAAGACAGGCTTATCAAATGAGATTTCAACCTACTGGTTGGCAAAGCACTTTTCCCATTGAGATAAAAGCACAGTAGCCAGTGTATTACTGAAAGTCTAACTCAAGTCTAAAAATGATTAAATTAAAATATACTTACAGAAACGTGAATCTTACATATATTTACATTTTGACCAGAAAAAAGTAACAGTCTACTTATCTAATGATCCTATCAAGCTTCAAACTCTACAATATTTATTTTTTGCCTCCCCTCCAATCACAGGCTTAAATTTAATTATGATTAATTTGATTTAGTGGGCCTTTAGGAACTGGACAAATATAACCAATATATTAGGCTGAAAATTCAATATTTTTATTAATGGGCTTCAGGCAAATCCATGAGGACCCTCAAGTCCTTAAAAAAGATAATCCTCATGTAAGTGTTGTGTCTTCAAACTCCGGTCTTTCAGTGAAAGCATACTAAAACACTTTCCCCACTCAAAAGAAAACAAAGATGTGGCAATTCTCCACAAAGAATTAACAGAATAATAGCTGGACATACAGTGAAAAGGTTCTCTGCTTCGAAAGGCATAAGTGCATCTTTCTCCATAAGAGATGATTAGAACTGGAGCACTGCTTATTCTGTTATGCTAAATATTGCCTCAGGACCTCAACCAACCATGACACAGCAAGGCTACATGCCCATTTATTAAGTTACTTCAGAAGAATGATGCTCAGGCCAGAATTTTTCCTTACAGGAAATTAATGTAGATGAAGCATGACTTCGAGTACAGCACCAGAATGAAGATAAAGTACTAGGTTTGTGCACATTATCCTCTTCTACTTGAGACTCAGGTAACTGTTCCACATTCTACCTACAGCATAAAAACACCTAAAACCTTGTCTGTATAGCTTAGCTTTAAGCTTTATCTTGCATAATCTTCATATATTAACCAGGTAAATATTTGCTTAGAAGTGATGCTGGGCCAGTGACTGCACAAGATACCCTGTGAAAATAGTGAGATTGATACACTCAACAGTCTGCAGAGCAAACAACATTGGAAAAAATTCTCTTGGGAAAACTAGGCAGGAAGATACTATATTTATAGAAATGGGAGTTTAAGTCACTTGGTTCATGAGGAGACCAACAAAAAAAAGTTTTTTCCACAGTGTTGTCAACATGCAGCTGGGAATTCAAATACTTCCTCCCTGGTCCTGCAGTGAGTAGTAATATAATGGTAAAGCTTTGTCCCCAAAATACTACTGATTTACATGAAACTGCCAGAAATGAAGACTGCTTTCAGTGGGCAAAACCAAACACAGTAGGCCCAGACAGATTAAAACATGAAATGCTTATTACCAAGCTCCAAAAATACTGCAGGAACAGGAAAACTAGAATATTATGTTTAATCACCTGTCTTTCTGAGGAAAGTAAAAATGTTTTGCATGCAAGAGTTACTCAGAGACATAACAACTCACAGAATTAAAAACATGACATCTTTTTCAGCCTAATTCTTTGCTAAGTACTTGAAGTGCATTTTTGTTTGCACTACAACCTCACAAAGCTGATACAACAAAGAGCCCGTCAGCCCACATTTCTTAAGTTCCAGTGAGACATGATTATGTGCTATTCAGGTTACATGTGGATTCTTCTTGACGGTGGGAAAGCGCGCAGCCCTCTAGCCAGGCAAGAAAATAATTATTTCCCCATGTAAAAATGCTTAAACAGTTCCTAAAAATCTGAGTTTAGCTTGGCACACTCTTCTTTTAGAAATCTGCACATCCTTTGAGATTTGACAGTTTCCAGTATTACTTTTCCCTATGAATCTCCTTGCAAAACCCAGGGCTGAAAAATCGCATTCCTCCATCACAGCCCAACAGAGAACTCCTTGTCCAAGTCATGAAGATTTCCCAGCATGAGCACTGGGACACAGCAGCAGATGCAGGAGCTCTCTGCTTAGCTTGTACCCAACAAGGAAGATAAGATTTTAATATTAAAGAGTCTGTATGTCTTAATTTTCCCCTTTGTATACTGTTATAATCCCCATGTTTCACTCCATTATTTTCCAGGTTAAGCAAGACTGCTAAACAAGGAGCGGATTGAGCAAATGTTTCCTGCTAAATTTGCATGAAGGAAGGGAAATCAAGAATGGGGAATCAAGAATGACTGGGAAATCAAGAATGTCTTCAGGGCATTGGGGAGAACAGGCAGGGACTCAGGTGCCCAAGTTATCTTTTCTTCCATACTGGCAGGAGCAGGATATTGTGAAGGAAGTAACTGGAAAATCTCACAGGTTAATACCTGGCTCCAGGGCTGGTATCACTGACAGAATTTTGGATTCTTTAACCATAGATCTGCATATACATCACCGAGCCTGCTGGCAAGAGATGGGGTGCACCTAACTCAGTGCGGGAAGAGGATATTCTCCCAGAAGTTAGCAGCCCTCATTGACAGGGCTTTAAACTAGGTTTGAAGGGGAAGGGAAAACAAAGCCTGCTGCAAACATACCTGGGGTTTGCACGATGGGGGTTGAAGGTCTGGAAGTCATAAAGGACGCAGGAGACAGGAAACACCTCAAGGGTATAAAAGCATATTTATACCCTCAAGGGTATAAAAACAAGGTGACACAGCCAGCAGCCCAGCTGAAGTGCCTCTACACCAATGCACACAGCATGGGCAACAGACAGGAGGAACTGGGAGCTATTGTGCTACAGGAAAGTTATGATACAGTGGCAATTAACAGAAACTTGGTGGGGGTGGGATGAATCCTATGATTGGAGTGTGGCTATCAAAGGCTATAAGCTGTTCAGAAGGGACAGGACAGGAAGAAGGGGAAGAGATGTTGCCCTCTATGTAAAGAATGGTATAGAGTATGAAGAGTTGTCCTTAAACATTAACAATAAGCAAGTTGAAAGTTTATGGGTGGGAATTAGGAGTCAAAACACCAAAGGGAGCCTCATGGTTGGAGTCTATTACAGGTCGCCCGATCAAGTGGAGCCCATTGATGAAGCCTTCTTACTCCAGCTTAGGAAACATTGTGATCGCAGGCTCTCATCCTGCTGGGGGATTTTAACCATCCCAGCATCTATTGGAAAAGTAGCATGGCAAGTTGTAGGCAATCCAGGAGACTCCTGGAATGCCTTGATGACAACTTCTTAAGTCAGGAAACTGACAGTCCTACTGGGGGGGATGCATTATTGGACCTGATTGTCACAAATTTATGTGAACTCTTTAGGGATATCAAAGTTGAAGGCAGCCTGGACTGCAGTGATCATGCACTAGTGCAGTTCACTATCCTAAGGGCTAAGAGGCAGATGACAAGCTTAGTCAGGTTTCTGAATTTTAGGAAAGCAAAATTCCAGCTCTTCAAGGAGTTTTTAGATAGGACTCCATGGGAAATGGCCCTCAGGGACAAGTGAGCAGAAGAGAGCTGGCAGATTTTTAAAGATGCTTTCCACAGGGCGCAAGAGGTCTCAGTCCCCTGGTATAGGAAATGGGGCAAGGAAGGCAAGAGACCAGCATGGCTGACTCAAGACCTGCTGGTCAAACTAAAAGGCAAGATGGACCTACACAGACAGTGGAAGAGAGGACCGGTATCCAGGGCAGAGTATAGGGATGTTGTCTGGTTATGCAGGGATGAGGTCAGGAAAGCCAAGGTGCAGATAGAACTGAACTTGGCAAGAGATGTTAAAAAAAACAAGAAGGGCTTCTACAGGTACATAAACCAGAAAAGGAAGGTTAAAGAAAGTGTACCCCACTGATGAGACACAATGGTGAAACGGTAACAACAGACGAGGAGAAGGCTGTGGTTCTCAACAACTTTTTTTGCCTCAGTCTTTACTGGCAACCCCTCTCCTCACAACTCTCACGTTGATGATCCTGGAAATTACTGACCTATCAGCCTCACCTCTGCTCCTGGGAAGATCATGGAACAGATCCTCCTAGGAGACATGCTAAGGCACATGGAGGACAAGGAGGTGATTCAGAACAGCCAGCACAGCTTTACCAGAGGCAAATCCTGCCTGACTAACCTAGTGGCTTTCTACAACAAAATGACTACTTCAGCTGACCAGGAAAAAGCAGTGGATGTCATCTATCTGGACTTCTGCAAGGCCTTTGACACGGTCCCTCACAACATCCTTCTCACTAAATTGGAGAGATATGGGTTTGATGGGTGGACTGTTCAGTGGATAAGGCATTGTCTGGATGGTTGTGTTCAGAGGGTATTGGTCAACAGCTCTAAGTCCAGATGGAAAACAGTGACAGATGGTGTCCCTCAGGGGTCAGTGCTGGGCCCAGTGTTGTTTAATATCTTCATTAATGATATTGTTGGTGGCACTGAGAGCACCCTCAGCAAGTTTGCTGATGACACCAAGCTGGGTAGTGCAGTTGATATGCCAGAGGGAAGGGATGCCATCCAGAGGCACCTGGGCAAGCTGGAGAAGTGGGCCCAGGTGAACCTCATGAGGTTCAACAAAGCCAAGTGCAGAGTCCTGCACCTGGGCCAAGATAACCCAAGATATGAATACAGGCTGGGGGAGGTCACACTTGAGAACAGCCCTGTGATAAAGGACCTGGGGGTACTAGTGGATCAAAAGCTGGACATGAGCAACCAATGTGCAGTTGCAGCCCAGAAGGCCAACTCCATTCTGGGCTGTATCAAAAGAAGCATGGCCAGCAGATCAAGAGCGGTGATTTTGCCCCTCTACTCTGCCCTGGTGAGACTTCACCTAGAATACTGCATCCAGCTCTGGTGCCCCCAGCACAAGAAAGATGTGGACCTGTTGAAACGTGTCCAGAGAAGGGCCACGAAAATGATCCAAGGGCTGGAGCACCTCTCTTATGAAGACAGGCTGAGGGAGTTTGGGGTTGTTTGGCCTGAAGAAGAGAAGGCTCCAGGGGGACCTCATAGTGGCCTTCCAGTACCTGAAGGGGGCTACAGGAAAGCTGGGGAGGGGCTTTTTACAGGGGTTTGCAGTGAGAGGACAAGGTGTAATGGTTTCAATCTGAAAGAAGAGAGATTTAGGTTAGAGATCAGGCGTAAATTCTTCAGTGTAAGGGTGGTGAGACACTGGAACAGGCTGCCCAGAGATGTTGTAGGGGCTCCATCCCTGGAGGTGTTCAAGGGCAGGTTGGATGGGGCTCTGAGCAGCCTGTTTTACTGGAAAGTGTCCCTGCCCATGCAGGGGAGTAGGAACTCAATGATCTTTAAGGTCCCTTCCAACTCAAAAAATTCTGTGATTCTGTGAAGTATGTATGGCCTTAGACAGTTATTCTCAATCAGTGTCCCAGGGTTATAAACAATACCTGTTCTACCTAACTGAACAGCAATTTGCATTCAAATCAGGACTGAGATGCAAAGCATAAACAACAGATTTCTAATTACAACTATGTAAAATATTACACCACTCCCAACCATCAAAGATCATAAAAGAAAAAAAAAAAACAACAACTGTGGACAAGCAGAGTAACTCCCTCTCCCCCACCTCCAGAAAAGACAGAAAGCTGACTGTGAGCTTTGGTTTTTGAAATACTTTGCTTACCTCTTCTCAGGGACACTTCAAAAGAAAACAAATTACCTATGGCTTCCAAGTTGGTAAGAGAGCTGGTTTTCAAGTATGCCTCAGGTCACCACTCTAAATTTATTTCTATCTCTAGTTTTGAGCAAGTTCAACTTATTTACTAAAACTGGCTCCAAAATAAAGGGGGGGGGGGGGAGAAAATAAAAGAAAAACCACAACAAAGCAAAACAAAAAAAAATCCCAAAATATGTAGGGGAATATTCTTCAAGGGTAAAAAAGATCTGGCAGTATTAGTTAGTATTATGTGCTTTTAGGGGGGGGGCTGGGGAATCACCTCATGATATCCTGGCAAATTCAAGTTATAGAGCTTTCCTCTCCCTGGGTAAGGAAAATGGCCTCCTACTTGTCACGAAGTCATGGGAACAACCATCACTCAATAATGCAAATAAACTGATGATGAGAAGTAGGCAACAGTAGGCTACCAGCTGTAACTGAATAAATATTTACAGATATCCCAACATACCTAGCAGGAATCCTATAGAAGTTGAATGTAGAAACCCAGTGGGATCTGACCATGGTGAGAAAAACACTTGCAAAGAATTTTTGGCATTATTGATTAGTCCAGGCTCTCCTCGACTGAATTTGCACATGAAGTACAATTACAACCAGCAATGGAGACTGCTCTCTCTCCTCTCTCATCCAAACATACTCCAGAACATGAGACCAGCTGCTGTCTACAAACAGCTCACAGATGGTGCTAAAACCCTCAGCTAGATTGTAAAGAAACACCAACCCAACACCATAACTCAATCCAGCTGCAAGCTCAGAGAGGCACCCAGCCCATCATCTGTGATCCAGCCTGTGCTCTGCTGAGTGCTTGGGGGCACCGACAGGGTTGGCCCACAGCCCTACCACAGAACGAGTGGTTAAACAGCACCCAAAATAGGAGAGAACATCTTTCACAGAAGAAGAAAGAGAGCAGCAGTCACATTCTTGCATATGGAAGATGCCTGCATCTTGAAAACCAAGCCTCCTTTGATTAGAGCTTGGCAAAAAAAAAGCCTAAAAATCAAAGAGAAGGGAATTATTCTTACTAGATCACGTAAAACTATTTACATGATGGTTACTAAGAGTTCATCTCCATCCAGATTTCCTCCTTTCCTTTAAATGCATATGCAGCCCCTTTTACTTCTATTATCTTCTTAGGAAAGAGGTGATGAAAACGAACTGCTTGAACTGCCCTGGACAAGCTCCAGCCTCCAGGGCACTAACTCCAGCCACTGAGCTGACAGAGCAAGGGCTGTACCACCACAGTCCAACAGCTCAGTTCAGAGCCTCCATCACTGCCTTCCTGCAACCAGGAAGGACTGGAGCAGTGACTCCAGTTGCTCACTCAATACAGAATGAGAAGCACTGGCAGAGAGAGAATGAGGAATTACTTTTTATTAGTACAACAAAGATGATGTTTTATTGGAGTTCATAGACTTAACACATTTCAAGAGGACTACTAGAAACTTAAATGAAGTGTGCACACCTAACTCAAGTCCCAGATAGGACATACCATGCCTGGTTACCGTAACAACTTCCCTTTCAAGTTCCAGGACACATCACACTTCTGATGCTTTACACTACTGTGATTGGAAGAACAAAATGGACAAGATAAGTAGTGATATATCATTATTTCAAATGCCTGAAAAAAACAACCAAAACAAAACACAAAATAAATCTATTCCATTTAAGTTCAGAAAAAACACTTTTTTTGTCTAGGAGGTCAAGAGAAAACCCTGTGCACATCAGATATTAAAAAACAAGAACTCGATGAGTTGTGAAATAAACTCATCATGAGAATGGGATGGTACCCATGATAATTTTATATATAACACACCTCCATCAAACAAAAGTGTATCTTTTTAAAATGTTATTTAGAATAAGTTGTAAAAATTAGCAATGCCTACTGCAATACCTCTAAAGCTGATCAGGTAACTAGTGGTGTGCTAGGATGAACAACTGGCATTTCAAAAACTGCCAAACTGACCTGACAAAGCATGATTTTAATTTTTTTTTCTCTTCTCTTATCCAGTTATAGATGCATTTTAATGCTGATGCTGTCATGCAGTTATGTCACTGGCTAACATTTCTGCAACATACAGAGAACACACACTCTGAAATGCTTACCTAGTCAGTTGGTAAACAGAGCACAAATGATACAATTATAAATCAATCTTGTTTTAACCTTTTTCTTTTTCCCTAAATAGAGTTCAGACTGCAGCAGGTATACAATGATCTTGTCTGAAGCTGATGGCTCACAAAGAGTGCAAAGGTGGCTTTCAAAGTGATGGGCAGGATTAGGACAAACTAGATGTTACTAATGGATTTGCAACTTCCATACTACCTCTCAGTAACACCTTTATTTCTCTGTAACAATCTAAGAGTTGTGGCTGTCAGCTTAACTAGCAGCATCTTTAAAGTAAGCTTACAGTTCTGACAACCTCCAATGCAACAGCTTGCATGCTCTTTCATCTATGGACAGATAGTAACTTTGGGAGGAAAAGCAAGTTTTGCAATCTTTAACTTTCCAAAAATAAAAAAGAATCTGTTAAGATTCCTTTACAAATAAGTTAAAAACAAACCCAGAAAACTCAATTAGTCATAATTTACTGGAATATCCAGGTTTTTTTCCTGTGATGATAGCTAGGTATATATTTTTTTTTTCCCATTTATCCCAAAGGAAGTCAAACTTGGCCAGGTTTTTTTTTTTTTGCTGATGCAGTATTGCAGCCATATTTAAAGAAATAGTATAAAGTTTCATCCATCAGTAAAATGAGGATGCTTCTGAATAATTAATGGAATCCTTCACATCATGTTAGAACCCTGAATAAAAGGAAATTATTCATCCACTGAAAAAGCATATAAGGAATTTTCAAAAGGCACAGTATAAGTAACCAAGCTGGACATCTGCAGAAATCTTTCTAGAGGAAAGCCATTTTCAGTGTAGTGAGTAGTCTGCAACTTACTGATTTGGAAGTGAATGCTACTTCCAGTAACAACATTCATTTATGTAGCACAGTGGTGAGACTTTGGCTTAGATTAAAACTGAAATATTTCCTCACTAAAGCAATAATGCTAATCTGTGAATGAGAGATCTCTTCCAAGTAAGGTCATGTTTCCTGTAAGAAGAAGTGACCTGACAAGCAAGCTCTGTGTGCACCTTCAGTGCATAACTGGACTTTCAAGAGTCCTTAGAGGCCAAATTTTCAGTCAGACCTTTGTATGTCACCTCTAAAAATCTCATTTCTCAAATGCTCATTGTCCCTTCCCCAACGTGAGTATTCCAAATGTTGGTTCTTCTTGAGAGAAAAACTTAGTGTCTTCCTTGGCATAATGTTCACCTAAAGCACTGTATCCCTCTATCTTAAGAAACAGTATTTTCTTGAACTTTCAAAAAAATGCCACATTATTCTTTTAGCAACCTGCAGGCAAAGCGCCATCACTTCTTTAAGCTGCAATGTGGCTTTCACCTCTAATTGTCCAAGCTCTCACTAATATCCTCACCTCCTCCTTTACTCTTGGGAACTCTTAAATTTGAATGCTGGTGCCTCATATTTCATCCCTGTTAGATGAACCAGCATATCCATTTCCAGCACTAATAAGTTCAAATGAGTAGTGACAGTTTCCAGTCATGCAGAAACATAGGCAGACTCAGATGTCATTTTCAAAATGGGGACTGATTTGAGAGAGAGCATCACAAGACAAATAGCCAAAATAGATATCTGTTTTTAAATTATTCACTAAAATCCAGGGCAGATTAAAGGGCCAGATAGCAAAAGGATTATTAAGAAAAACAACCCCACCATATTTAAAGTTAGAATCCCTAAGAAGATAAAGCCATTTTAGTTTCAAACAATAATGCTTGTCTTTGTGAGAAAAGACCATTTGTCATTAATTCAAGATAAAATCATGGTAATCAGTTTATTGTCTACACAAGACTTTGAAGACTGAACTCAAAAGAAGAATCCCAGAGCTTTGTAAAAGAGTGGTAAAAACTACAGACTCTGGTCTTCCAAGCAGCAGCACTGACATTCCCCACTCCAGACCTCTGTTTGCTACTGTTGCCATAGCCCCCACCTTGTATCATGGCTGAGGATTTAATTTTCCAGGGTCATTGGAACAGTGATTTTGGTCTTCGCTGCCTGGTAGCTAACAATACAGGTCTGCAGAGAGTGCCAAAGATCTGGAGACTGTAAAAATATATGGAAAGAAAAACTGTTTCTGTTGCTCTGTCCATACAGTGGATGATATGAAAAATGCAGGGTTCCTAAGAAAGAATATTAATTATGTACTTCCCATTGTACAGTTAGCTTTACAGACTTAAGTCTAAACAGAGAAGTTTTTTGTCATTAAGCTCTCACACCAATCTCTGATTTTCCTGATCTAGTCTGAAATGTACAGCTGAACCGAGTAAAATCAGAATGAACCTATATGAAACAAAGTATTGCAGCACTTTCAGTCTCTCTTCCCTATTTAGTCTAACGATGGTAGCATTTTAAGACTTCTTTGTAGTTCAGACCCCAGTGACATGCCAGTGAGATGGAGTAATTCCTGAGGGCTGCAGAAGAACATTCAGGACTAAAGAGAGACAAGAAAGACCATTAGGTACTTCTAGATCCTCTCTCTTTTTCTCAAAAAGAGCCCTTTCATCTCAGATAAACAAAAGGTTTTTCTTCGTTTATTTGCTTTTGTGTCTGGAGTTAGACATTGTGCAGCAGAGTTTTCATGAAAACATAACACTAGTTTAAAATAGTATGCTCTTCAAACAAATGTCGTCTCACAATACAATGAATGCACCAAATAATAATAAAAAAATAATAAAAATTAAAAAAATAAGAATGGCAGCAAATTATTTAAAATTGTTTCCAAATGATGTAATTTTCTAGTAATAAAAGAAGCACACAAATTTTCTCAGGGTTTGTTTTGGTTTGGTTTTTTTGTTTGTTTTTTTTGTTGTGGGTTGCTGGTTTTTTGAGATTTTCGGCCTTGGTCTTACAAGCATTTAAGTTAAATAGCAGGAAAACAGACAAGTTGTCCCACTACTATCAGTGGAACAAGTAAGTATTTACAGATAGCAATTTTGATCCTGAATCAAGTCTCTCCTCTGCCATTGAGGCCAACGCCTTCACAAACACCACTACCAAGCATAAATAGTGAATTTTTCCAAAAGGGCTGAAGAATACCTTCAAACTGGTCAAGGTAGGTTTTAAGCAACTCTCAGCAATTTCTTAAATAAGTTTTTTGAAATTTCTGTTCACTACATCCAAAGAAGAGGGGAAAGACTTTTTGCTAAGCCACAAACATTTGAGTACTGCTGTACAGCAGAGCCTACACTCCATCAGATTCTCACTATGTGTACTGTAGCATTGTCTGGAAAAAACTGACTGCTGAAGACATTTATACACTGCCAGATGTGGTTTCCCTAGGCACGATAGTAGATCTAGATGAAAACAAAATGCACAGCTGTTGTAAAACTGGAAAGAAAATGAAAAACTATCTGCACAGAATACATACATATATTGTCCTAAAGGCACAAATGAGCACAAGCAAGGGAGGGCAAAATCCTTCGCTTTTTTTTCTTTTTTTCTTTTTTTCTGAGAAGCAATGACTTAGTGTATTTCTAGAAGCTCTAGGGGAAATGTGTGTCCAGAGTGGAGAGGGCACATTAAGACAGCAAATATTAATCACATATGGTTTCTAATCAGTGAATGCAACACTATCATCCCAATGCCTATTAAAAAAAAAAAAAAAAAAAGTTTCTGTACAACAGAAATGACCCTAAGCTCCAGATCTGCATAATTTTTAAGGTCAGTTGATCCCTGAGGGGATCACAGGGTAAGAACAGGGGAATATCTGGAAGTCTCTGCTATTTAAGTCATCCTGGCAACAACAGAACATTTCCTCATTACTGGAGGCAAGAGTTCCATGTAGGGGAGGCATGCGGGGAGCACATAAAGAGCAAGGTCATATGTAATATTACTATGCACTTTTCTTTATGTCCTAAAGAAGTCACTGCACTTAAGGTCTGTGAGGGAGGTTTTAATACCAAGGAGAACTTGCATCACTTGTGACACATTCTCACACAGTCTTGTGGATTCAATTTAGTAAATTGCCTGAACTGACATCTGCAAATCTTGTTCAGTAGCAGCCACAAGGGAGACACAACCATGAAGTAAGAGTTATTGCTGGCATTAATGGGAGTACTACCACAGCATGCATCTGGACATTCCAGTTGCTGTAGACCACCATCTCCATGGTCTAGGAGGTAGGAAGGCCCCAAGTCTCTCAAATGTCAAGGTGAACCTACACAAGAACCTCCCCAATGCTTCCATGGATTGCTCCCCTAGGGTAATACGGTCCTTAACTCTCAGAAACTCTTCTGCAACCATGTTCCTCAGTCTGCCGTGTGTGCCAAAATTTATTATGCAGAGAAGCATATAGTGGTTCAGAGAGAGACCTAATCTACAATTTTTAGAGTGAAGCCTGAAAAAAAAAAAAGTAGTACAGACTCCAAGATTATCTGCTTTTAGTCTGTGAGGGTTTGGGTGAAAAGGTCTATATGCAGAGAAAATCTATATTGCGTTTGCTGTGTGCCAAAAAATACTTAGATAAACATGAACAACAGTATCTAGAGGGTAGCAACACACAAATCAAACAGAATCACTACAAATTCACTAATGAACTTCATTAAAAATGCCAATGTTTGCCAGAGGGAGGCAAGTTTAAATTGTTCAGTCTATCACGGACAGAGAGAAAGGACAAGAAACCTTGGTTTATATTTTTCTGCCAGAAAAAGGCAGAGACTCTCCACCTTCATACACTCTGGAGGCTAAACAAGATGATGTAACGATCCCTTGTGGCTTTAAAAAGGTTTTATAGATTATCTGACTTAAAATAGAAACAATCTAGCCATGGCAGCAAGGATTTCTGTCCTCAGCCAAGAGGCATGGAGTCCACTGTGTCCCATGCAACTGTAGCCTGCTTCTGATGCTGGGAGAGTAAAACTAAAATTGGCTTGGATATGCCCGCCCTCTCCTGACATCTCTGCTTTAGGCATTCCTCTGAACAACTTCACTCAGAGCCTGTAACCATACAATACTTGACAGAGATCACACTGTCATGGTCCCAATGAGGACCCAAATTCATTAAGTGAACCAATATATGCATTGCCTTTTTGTTCCCTTTTCAACTACAAGGCCAAAAGAGGAAGTACTGGAGAGACATGTTGTCATCTCATCAATGGAGCTGCTTCTTGTCAGCTACAGCATTGTTCAACTCGTCACAAGTACAAGGAAAACAATATAACACAGCAAACATCACCAACTTGTATAAATGGCCTAGAAGTCCACTGGAAGTCACTTAATTTCATGAGCCAGCCAGTACATGAAAACAGGAATCAGGTTACTTTGTTCATACGTTTTGACAACGACCATTTCATTTCATTTATTACGATAATTCACAAAGCACCATAAAATACAGTGTAGAATCTCTTCTAAAAATAATTGCAGTCTAGTAATGCAAGATCTCATTGAAGCACACCATTAATTCCTTGACAGTTAGGGAACGAGCCACACACTTTGTGCAAATCAAAGATTAGCAAGGTTTCAACACACACACACTTAAAACATGCAAGGAGCAAACCTTATTAAAATAGCATTTCATATTATACTTTAAAATTATGGCCCCTTAGGCGGATTTTCTGTACTTCAAAAGATAGCTATTATACTATGATATATTACAGTCTAGTATAACAGAAAAAAAAATTCCTGTAAAATTGCTGTACCGCTGTATGCAGGGAGCAGAAAACAGTTGCTCTTTCCTGCAGCCCTCAAGAAAAAACAGACTTTTATTTAAAATGAGGTGTCATCAGTCTCACACAATAAAGGGAGAACAGCTTTAATACAATGGTACGAATTGTCATCCACATTGCTACTGAAAATATTTTGAGCAGCCAAAGCAACACTTTCTGAACTTAACCATCCAGCACCTGGGACATCTCCATACAGGCCTCAGTGTTACATTGCCTACCTCCATGTGTTTCACTTAATCTGCTTCTATTTCTATGCAGAAAGACTTTGTGGTTGTATGCTTTATGGTTGTGTTTAAAGTATGATTTCACTAAAATTAAAAAAAAAAAAAACACAAAACACCACCCAAAAAAAAGAAGGCTGCTGCCTTTTCTTCTTGCTGTTCACTAATGTTCAAAGTTGTCTGAAAATTTACTTATACATAAGCATAAAAGACTAAAACAGTTCCCCGCTTTGCATCATTTCTTGTTTAGAAGCCCTTACAGTGCAGCCACTATGAAATCCTTTTGCCCACGGTCCAAATTCACGTGATCTCTCAGATGTGTTAACTGATTTAGGTCCTCATAATTAGAACTGATCCAGAAGCTACTAGAAAACATCTCTAGCAATCTAAATAAGCTTTATTGTAGATATTAAGATACAATTAGAAACAGATCACTTGTTACAGGCAGTTTGACAGCCCAACTTAGTAAACTAGAACCCCCATAAAAATAACCAGAAATATATAACAATATTCAAATTGAGACCTCATAAGGAGCAATTAAGAATGTTGAAAGAACTCACAGAAGGTGTTGTGTTCTTGTAACTTTTCCATCTTATCTCAGATGTTTACAGTAAAAAGAACAGAGAAGTTTTCTTCAAAGCACAAGTATTATCAATCCTCTCCAACATTCCAGCAGCACAACATTCTTCTTATAATGTGACCAAGTAACCCCCTCAGATCCTTCAGAGATGTTAGCAGAATAATTGTTCCTCCTCAGTGTTCTTTTGTTATTTTTTTTCCTTACCCTCATTAATTCTGGATTTTTACCAAAACAGAACTCCCCTGTATTTATTTTATTTTAGGTTAAAGTTTTACAATTAAATTGTACATTACAGCTAAATCGAATTATTTTCACCGTGGATAAATTATCCATCCTCTAAGTCTTCAGTTTAATTTTGCCCCTCTCATTTTGCTAACCAGAAGAGAAATGAATCTATCTTCAAGCCTGTTGGAATCAATCTTTTCTCTTTCTCACAATTTTTAAGTCAGAGGCTTAAAAAGTGTTCATATCCTCTTTTAACAAGCTGGTTATGCGAGATAAGCACAAGAACATTAATAAAAATAGCTCAGCAGTAAGTCATGGGTGTTTTACAAAAGTAGACCTAAGAAAAAATCCTAAAGGCTAATTGTGATTTATACCATGTCTCTTTTGCTATACTACCAATTACCAATCATCTCTAAAAGATCCCTTCTTTTACATGACAATGTCACAAATGTAACTGCTGTCAGCACATTCCTAATCAGGTGAGACACTGCACAGCACAGACCTCCCCCCAGATAGCCCTGTGATTAGGAAAGACTTGCAAACTGCAGAAGAGGTTTTATTCTTTCCCTGTTGTGGACTTGTTATTTTTCCTTTTGGTATTTTTTTCTTTTTTTCTTTTAAAGAAGTCCTTTATAAAAAGCTTTCAAAGCTGGAAGTGCAGCTTCTCTAATCTATACTCTCCCACACACTGTACCTCACCATCATTTTTACCACCACTCTCAGTGTCTCCAGTGTTCACAAAACTGTATCTAGAACAATAGTAATACAACCACTTGCACTGAAACGTTTATTATTGCAATTAAAACAAAGCAGCTGGTGGTAATAATAACAACACTTAGCCTTTATATGGTGCTTTATATCTTCAAAAGGCTGTATAAACATTTGCTAATTAAGTCTCATGGATCTCCCGAGAGATATATTCAGTAAGACGTACACTGAACAGACTTTTAAAGTGTATATTAGACACCTCACTCACATAGGGAAAACAAATGCCTATGCACACTCTAACACCTCCTATTCAGGTCCTCAGCTCTGGAACCGCTTGAAGTGAGCTTAAAATTATTGCCTAGAAAAAATACACAGTGTCAAACCTTTAGAGAAGACATTATTTTTAAAACCCTATCCCACAAAGACTTGACTATCCATGTAATTTCAAAGACGATATGTCCCACTGAGATCAATGGATGTGAAATGCATTTCAGAAGACACTGGAATAAAGACTAATGACACAAAAGGGGAAAAATAGTTGGTCTGTGAACAAGAAAAAGATGTTTTCCAAGAAGTGATGTAAGTGCACTCCGTAAAGCTAGACATGGACAGCTATGCACAACTGAAGAGTGAAGCAAAACAAAAAGGGTAGGGAAAACTTAGGGGATAAAGAAAGAAACAAAGAAAGAATGAAAGAAGAACAGGCGACTAAAGTTTCATCAAGACTCAAGAGTAGTATGGACTAGAGCATGGAACATGGTAAGAAACATGGGCTTGACTTGGGCAAGCGGAGAAGGAAAACATTAAGAGGTCACCCAGGGGTCAGGTTGAACAGGCAGAAGAACTGAGACCAAAGCTGAAGGTAAGGTTCAAAACACAGTAGTGCTTTATCACAGGATAAAGGAGCAGCCATAAGAAGGGAAAACAGTGACTGCAACAGAGAAGCTGTGTTTGTATCTCGACAGAGATAGGACATTCGTCACACAGGGGTGACTTACCTAATGGACACTAAGTTACAAAGTCCAGATTCCTCACTCCGTCCTGCCCCCTGTAAGCGAGATAGCACTGAGATGGTAATTACCAGATAGCCTGGATTTATTAGCCATAACGAAGTTTGCAGTTAAAACAGAAACAGACTCCACCCTCCTACCCTCCCACTCTCTGCCTTCACCCCTGGACAATTCTTTATCCTTAAATACAAGGAGAGAAGGAAATAGAAGAGATGAAACATTACACTGAGGTTGCAAGAGCATGGGAAGAATTGCAAAGCAATAATACTATAAGCGGAACAAAGAGTAGTTCCACTTTGGGAAAAGTGAGTCTGAGACGACACTGAGGTGACAAAAGAAAAAAACCTGCATTTAAATACACAGCCTGTCACCCAATTCTGAATGTGAAACATAGATGTATATTTATATCTCCAATTGAACGCAGTATAATGCGCTGTCCGACTTCTCAAAACATGTTGTGCAAAGCTGTGAATTACTTTAGAGGCACATCTATAAATGGCTGACTTTTCCATGCCATTTTTTAAATGGCAGTGAAGATTATCAAGCTGAATTTCATTACAGCTTGAGATCACAAACTCATCATGATGTAACTCAATTCCATTGCATAGCCGTTGCTATATCATTGTTATATGCACCCAGTTACAGTGAGGAACTCAACATGTGAGATGAATGTCTCACTCTTTGTACAAAGGTCTCACATTCATATGCTCTGAGTAATAGAACTGCACATTCAAAATATTTTTATGATGTACACTGGGATTCTCACAGGCACTTAACTCTTAACAAACGGATGCATCAACCACATATCTAACTCCCTGAAACACCAAGTATGAAATCCTTTATGGATTAGCTGGATTTATGGAAAAAGCTTTCTCAAGGGTAATCACTCTAAATTATATTTTAGACTGGAAACAAATAAACCTTTAATTCAGAAAACAGAGAAGACAACACCTCAGACACACTGAGGAAGCAAACAAAAAGAGCAGTGGCATTAGAAGAAGCAAGAGTACATCAGAACAAAGAGTAGAGTCCTCAATCATCATCAAAGAAGCATTCAGAGGTCTAAATTAACAGTAAGCCCTCTCAGTCACCCCAGAATGAAAGAAAATGCTCATGAACTAAAGTGCACCTTTCAGGTGCAAGACACTAGGAGAACTAAGTAAACAAATCCCAGCAATGTCAAATTCTACCAAAAGTTAAGACATTTATAAAATTGAGATAATCTTGTCTCTTACCAGGCATCTGTGAGTATTGAAGGACAGGCTTCTGTGATGTCATGTATATCTCATGTTTTTAGGTCAAGTTTTATGCAACTGATTTGGGGGGCATGTTAAATATATGTCCTTTCCCAATGGATCTGGATCTACGCTATTGAGCAGCAAAAAAGTACTGCTAGTATCTCACTTTCAGCTTCTATTAGCACTTGAGCGAGTTTCTGGAAGGCAAAGGGGAGGAGAAAGGAGTACTGATGGGAGAAGCAGTAAGCCTAGTGCCTGCTGTTCTACTTGGTCGAACCTTTAAAAATACTTTTATATGCAGGAGCAGAAATCAAAGTAATACACACAAATCCCCATGAGTCATCCCTTTATTTTCCAGTTGAAAATATTCCTGAGCTACAGACTTCAAGGCTCATAGCGATACTCCTGCAGTAGGTTAAGTCTGAAGCATCCAGGAGCAAAAGCAAATCACAGCCCCCTGCCCCAAGAACCAGCTATGGCAGCTTCACAAATAAGTCGCTAAATACAGTTCCATGAGTTTACATGGAAGGCTTGAAAGAAGTCAGATGCTCCCTTACCTGCAGGGGTAATCTATAAAATCCAGAAAATCCATAAGAGGTAACATTCTGGATTATTAAAAGATAAATCCTCCATCTCGTGCAAAATCAATGTATTTTTGAGAACTAAAAAATAAAGGTACCAGTACAAAGCCTACTTTGATTACTGAACATCCATAACATCTACTCTCACTCAACAGATACCATTCTTAAAAAGCAAGTTTTTTCTAAATTTTGTTTTGGAATGCCCAAAGCCTTCACAGTATCAAAGGACTCCAATTTTTATAGCAGGTTTGGAGGTTTTTTTCCTTTGTAATTTTATAGAAAACTTAACAATTTCCATGGTTGGTCAAAATGCCAACTTGAGTTAAGTTTTAAGAACAAATGTAAGTAGAATTCCCTGTCACATCATCAGTAATGACAATTCTGTCATGCATCAGAAAATTATACAACAGAAAACCCCACAGAAAAGGATATCTTATGGAGGTGTACAATTTCCACAGAAAATACTAACTTTGCACCTTTGAAGTTAGAGACATTGATTAACTTTATCTACCCAGAATGCATACGGTTGGTAAGGTCTATTCAGAAAAAAGACAAAGGAAATAAACGCAAATAACAGTAATCTGCTATTTCCACTTTTTATCTCAAACCTATGGAGATTCACAACATGGGTAACTATAATTACCTAGACAGTGGCATAGAGAAGGAGGGGAAGAAAGGATTCGAAGTGTTCAACTAGTAGCATTCAAGGCCCTGAGTTGGCTAACATTTAAAAATGTTACTAAAACTGACAGTAAAGAATAAAATCAAAAGCATGTGTTAGTGATTGCAGGCTCATGGTCACAGCTCGAAATGAAAGCAGGCCCTCAAAGGCTAATCCTAGCAATGTTTCCATTTGTAACTGACTCATTTGTTATCCCTCAGTGTCCATGACACGCAATTAAAAACAACAACAAAAAAACCCACAACAAAACTAACAAAAAACCCAAGCCCTCCCCACAAAAGAGATGAGAAAGTTGCTTCTTCCTACATCATCATGGTCTTTCCAAGTAGGCTGTGACTAATCTCACCAGGCAATAAGCGGAACTGTGCAGGATCTCTGAATATCAAATGCTATAAAAGACACCTTGTCTTTTCATTTCAGGGAATGCTGAGCTCTGGTTTGTAAACAGTTGTGCAAAGGCTACATACTCACTGAGTAGTCCCACTAAGTTAGATTAAACTTTAAATTACTGTAAATAACCAAGCTTTATATAGGGCACAACAGGGAGAAACTCAGTAGTCACTCAGAACTGCAGCAACTGCTGAACTTCCCAGCAAAATGTAAAAATCAGATGAAGGCCATTCTCTTACTTGAGACCTAGGGTGGGAAACTGAAATGCCTTGGCTTCAGGATTAAATCCAGATCTGTACAAAACTATGAGAAAATCAGTGTGTTGGATGAATAAATAAAGGGATGAATCAGAGCCTAACTCCGAAGTTCAGATAAAATTCTCCCTGAAAGAAAGAATTCTAGTTTCTGGTAATGCAAAACATTTAATATTGGAAAAAGTAGAGGACCAGCACTGAAAAAAACAAGAAGCTAGCCTCTTAGTTTCCACCCCCCCCAATTTGAAAATTCAATGTATGTAACTGCACTCTTAGTTTAGTTACAGATGGTATTTTAAGTGACTTACAGTCTTAGGAGATATTGTGTAAGTATGGCCTTACTAGGAGGAAAAAGGGTGTTTCAGGCATCATTCTGTTCTCTGTACCACAAAACAAATAGTGAGGCTTCAAAACCACTTAGAAGCCATCAAGTCATGAGCTGTTCAGTAGCCTCCTTGGGAACCAGCTTAGGACTAGAATGGTGAAAACTGTAAATCCCTATGGACAAAGGGGACATAGAACCAGATGCTGTTAAGCGAGAAAGTAAGAAGGAATCCTGGTTTCAAAGGAAATGCGAGAAACAGACCTATCCACGTGCAGAAAAACACACACAAACAAAGCACCTTTCCAAGTTATCTTTGAATGGAGATACTAGGATCAGGCCATGCACATTATACCAAAAGTAATGAAGCTCCAAGCTGTTAAATGTCTTTTCTTTCTGGCCCCTAGCCCCACAGCAAAGAGAGGAATCTGGAGGGGTCACAGACCAAAGGGCTCCATTTTTTTATCTGGCACAGCTGCAAGCTGCGTCTTCAAGAAAAATCTCATACCTTTGACCAGTCATTCAACATTCAAGAAGACTGGATGATGCAGGAATTGTCATTAAGAGTTTAAGAGGAGCAAGTGCTAGACACTGAAATCAAAGCTAGCAAGCACTTTGCTAGTGCAGTCTTCATTGTGTGCACTTGAAGTCTTCCGTTATCTCATTGCAGTAGCTGAAGAGAAAGATTCTTACATATTTAATCTATTTTGACCCTTAGGGCACCAATTATTTGACTTCAGATGTGTAAAGTTTAATAAGCTTTCACCCAGAGGAAAAAAATGCAGTAGTTAATGCGAGTGATTTGCCATTTACAACTATGGATGGAAAGAACATGAATCATATTTCACTAATTCAGTTGTCACCAAGTGCAAAACTCCTGCATTATTTTTCCATCTGTGCATTTCACAGAGGAAGTAAGTACCTTTAGATCAACCTTGCACTCTGTACTACCACTATATACTACCTGGCACCTAATCACAGAATCACAGAACTATTCAGGTTGGAAAAGGCCCTTGGTATCACTGAGCCAAACCATCGTCCCTACTCTATAAAGTTCTCCCAATCACTACTGAGTGTTGCTGCTTGTGGGGTGTTACCTGCCTCCCATTAGACCTAATGGGATGCTTTGGCTGCTTTCAAAATTACACACAATCAGAAACATTCATTCTGAGCTATCAGAAGGCATAACTCAATACTGCAGTCGTTACGAGTATGTGACAAAACAAGATAGTTGGACAATTTAGATCCAAAGTCACTTATATTTCCACAGCCTCCCCCAGTAAAAGGCAGACCCAGCCCCAGCCTGCTTCGGTGGAGCCTGGAGCACAGTATCTCATTACCTGGTGATACCCATATGCTAATAATGCTACACTCACTGTGAATCCAGATGAGATATGCTGCATCTCCTTTACACCTTGGAAACCCTGTAAGCTCTTTGCAATCCCCAATGCTTACTAAGAAGAAAAGATCAGCTCATCTCAAGCCTTGTCTATGAGAGCACCACCACTCAGAGAGGCAGGGTTGCAGTATTTCCATGAGTACTCCATGGAAAAGAGAGGGGTCACACAATGCTGATTCAGTATTTCCAGTTGCTATCAACAAAAATGGTCATTTTTATGTTGTCCCAATGTAAGCAAATTTTGTAGCTGACATTTAGACATTGCACAATCACAAATGAGAAGAAAGATGATCAACAGGAAGGGAGGAGGACCACGTTTTTGATGACGATGAAGACGCACAATTAAGACACACAAAATTCATCGTTTGGTTAATACTTCAGCAGACACAACATAGAGCAATCATAGTTTTATCTTCAGACTTCACTTTAAGTAAACAAAACAGACTCCACCAAAGGTTCTACTGATGCATCTCTGTAACTCTGGAGGGGTACAAGATGCACAAGCCAACACAAAGCACAGTTTCTGAGTGGGAGGGTTGATTCCCAAACAACACCCTTAAGAAAAACTTGTTCCACCCTTCTTGTATTACTGGCTTGAAACTAGGGTTTAGTGTAAGCTGCAGTATCTCACTTTTCATGGATACAACACATGTTCTGAGGTTATGTGGGGTGGGGAGTGGGGAAGGAGCACCTTAGATCATGCTGCAGAATGCCACAAGCCTGATTTCCATTGTGTGCCCAGGTCACCTTTCATGCACCGGCCCGATGCACAAGGGTGTGCACATCATGGTGATCAGAGGGGCAAAAAGAGGAAGAAAGCCAGGGAAAGTTAGCAGATAGAGGGAACGGGCTGAACAGCTGAGAAGGAAAACAACAGGACAGATCATGGAAGAAACATAGGCAGGCAACAAGATTATCCCACCCGTCAGCTAGTACCAGTACGTGCTACCTTTGGAAAAGCCAGCTTAACCGCCGGGGAAAAGCCACCAGAATAAGGACAGCCAGCCAAGTCACCTGGTAGCAGGTGAGGCAGCAGCGGCAGGAGGGGAGCACCGGCATGGACGTTGCCTTTCCCGGGCAGCAGCGGGATCCTCACCCCGCCGCCGGGGAGCCCGGCGGGCAAGGTGCGAGCAGGTGTGGCGGCGGCCGCTCGCCTTACGGCGAGGGGGGAGAGAAATATACGTACACCTATACATACACACACGGAAAGCTACGTGCATATAAAGCTACGGCGGCGGGGAAAGGCTGCCAACAGTAAGCACCGTCCCTAGCCGCTCCGGAGCCGTGCACAGCCCGGAGAACCTGGGAGGGAGTTTTCCAGCAGCCCCTGCCCGAGCGGAGAGAGGTGGCGGGACCGGGGAGAGGCTGGGGATAATGTCCCGCAATTCGCCATGTTACGAAGCCGGGAGGTTGCCCGACCGGCTTTTAGGGATCCGGAACAAAAGGGGGGGCTCGGCGACTGGGGGAAATCCCGCCCCGCCAGCCCCTTACCTTCCCGGGCGTCCTCCTCCCGCGGCCCCGCCGTGCAGCTCCCACAGCGGGGACGGGCGACGGCAGCCGGGCTCCGCGCAGGGAAGCCGGGGCTCCGCGCCGCCAGGCTCCGGGCACGGGCAGGCGCGGGGTCTCAGCTCCAGGCTGCCAACAAAGTGCCGGAGCGGCGCGGGGAAGGTGCCGGGCAGCGGCGGAACCGAGCGGAGCGGCGCGGAGCTCCCTCTGCCGGCCCCCGCCCCGCCCCGGCCCCAGTCCGCGACCGGGGCGGGCCGGGCCCGTGGCGGGGCGGTGAGGAGCTCCGTGGAATCCCCCGCGGAACAGGCGGTGCTGCCGCCCAGCACCATGCGGGCTGTGCCGGGGCTGCGGGGCCGCCTCTCCTCTCCCCCCGTGTTGAGCTGTTGACAGGGCACTGGCGAAATGCGAAGGCACTCAGAGAAGCTCCCCGGAGCTGGGCTGAAATACGGGAGTTGCTCACAGTGGTCGTAAGCGTTCGCAAAAAAATTAAAATAAAATTAAAAAAACAAAACAAACAAACAAAAATAACACAAAGCAAAAAGCCACACAAAAACCTACCAAGACTCCAAAGCAAAATCCTCTACAGAGGAAGTAGGTGTATCTAAACCGCCATTGGAACGAGTCAGCTATGAGAACAAAAGTCTCCCGTCCTCACTCGAAATCCCGGATGAAATCTCCCAGCTGTTTATGTTGTTTCCATCTGGCACCACATTCCTCCTGACCCTGACAACTTACACGTGGCTTTCACGCAGCACAGGGGAATAGTCCCATGCACAGATACTCTTGGCATGCTTACAGGTAGCCAAAGTCCTGACACTACGCTGTTGCCACTGTCGTGGTTTTTATAATGAGCCACTTCCACTCCTAAAATCGGGTACTTCCCTGAGAACCTCAGTTTTCACCGATTTCACTTTCAAATAAGTTTTTGTGACTCCAGAGAAAAGCCAGAAAACATAAATCTTTCAACAGCATCACACATGGAAAAAAAAAACAACAAACCAAACACAAAAACCCTTCAGGTACTATGTAGGAGAGCTAATCTGATTTTTGAGGTTCTGCTCTTGATTATTGATAGGATTTAATTGCAAATCCTGAAAGACTTACAAACCTGCTTAATTATTTTCCTGAGACTCCTTCCAGGCTTCACCAAGATTCCTTGTGAAGACCAAATCAGATCTAGACCAAACAGGCAGCCACTTCCAGGATTCCAGGATTGGGCCACGTTTATGCAAACATAGCAACAGGTCCTTCGTGCTACAAAGTTTCTTTGATTTCAAGCCCTCTTCAAGAAACCAGCAGAGGAAAAGTATAAAGAAATGATAGAGCAGCTGCTTGCTGAAATTTCCACTCAGTTCCAAGAAATGAAACTTGGCTGGTCCTTTCTTTTTATAACACTCTGTGACTCATTTGCAGAGGCAGGTGAAGTCAGAGCCATCACTGCCAGAGTCGTGCCCCTGATGGCTTCTCCAGGAAGGACACAGGTTTTTCCCCAACCATTTTTAAAAAAGAAGAAAGGAAGACATTGCTTGGCTACTGCTTGCAGCAGTTTGTTTGCTGAATCTCCTCTCAAGTGGCACTAAACCATCCTTGACCTGGTGTTTTCTAGCAAAGCTTCCCAAGAAAAGTGTCTGAGCTCTGGAAATTGTGTTATTTTGCCAGGCTCCCAGGCAGGTTCAGAGCTGAAGGCAGCAGGCAGAGATGAGGCTCACTTGCAGGCTCCCATGAACCAGACAGGAGAGAGTAACCTGAGCTTGCAGAACAAGCAGGGAGAGGTGGGGCCTCACTCCACCATTGCTTAGGAGTTCACCTTAACCCTGCTTCAAAAAAACACCAACCAACCAAGCAAAGCTAAGAGAAACAGAAAAGCAATTCAGGTACCTTCCCCTTCCTGGCTCTGAGTTGGCAAAGCCCCTTGTCACGCTGCATCTTCTTCTAATGGTTCTCTCTCTGCTACTTTTTCTGGTCTGGAGGCCCCCCCACAAAACAGGAAAGGGCAAAAATCTTGTGAAATAATAGGGGGACGAGAGTGTTGATTCCACTGTTACATACTGAAACAAGCAATGAAATGCACAGATCCCATACACTTATCTTGTTAACGTGAAGTTTGTTTTCAACAAACTGTCAAACCTTGAAAAATCAGATAACAGAGAGGTCACCTAGGTCATTCTTCTGAATGAACAGTTAGAGGAACACTGACATCTAAACTGACATTTCCAAGCTATTCATGCTAGCTGCCATACACATGCTCCCTAGGTAAATAATAATTATAATTTCTATATAAAATTGCTTGCCCCATGAAAGGCAGAAAGTAATATGATAAATTCTATTAAAGAAAAGTTTGGGGACTGCTTCAGTCCTTGGCAAGGATAAACAGTGCCTCTCTTGCCCCTTCTTTCCTGGATAGCAGCCCAAGACCACCCCCTGCTCCAATTCCCTTTAACAAAGGACAGAAGACAAATGCAGAAGACCTCTGTGGGCTGATACTTTTGTTAGTTTTTATTTGGGAAAAAAATATTTTAAAAGAACAGAGATAATAAAGAGGAACACGGAAAGAAAGTGGGATGTGAAGATGAGGAAAGAGAAAACAGAAGAATAACTTGGAGAGAAAAAAATTTGGGGAAGAAAAAGTTCTATTTCTATGCTGTATCAACTTTTCTTTTAGGATGTGTACAGTAAATATGGACATTGATGAAATTATTTTATAGGACTTTGAATCTAGTATTTCTGAAGATAAGAAACCAAAACATTGTAACACAGGGGATGAAGAAGACATTTCATCAATGTTTTTCTGTTTGGGGAAAAAACAAAAGTCGCCAAACGATTTCCTCGTGTTGTAGAAAAGCCTACAGACACTTTCCACACTGGGAACCTGCAGAAAGACTTAACACACGATGAACAGCTTACACAGCTGTCTGGCAGACTCAGCAGAGTCTGTTGGCTGACACCCCCCCCCCCCCACTTCCTGCATGGAATTTGGCCAAACGCTGCAGCCCCATCCAGTTGCAATCTCCTTTGCAGGTGTACCAGCCCTGGAAGGCACCGCGTGGGGAACAAACCTGCAGCCCCGTGGGGAGCACTGTTGTTGAGGCTGGACTGCAAATAGATGGGCAAGCATTCAGTTTGTGGAATATTGGCTGCAGTGAGCCTGGGGAGTTAAGATTAACTGCTTGATACTGGAATTTCCACTCATTGAAAACAGACACTATTTTATCCATAGAGTTTTGGGGAAAAAATACACAAAGCAGGTCTGATTTATTTTATTTTTTCATTCTAAAGCACATGCAGCTACAGTGAGAAAGAGCAGGATTTTTCCTGATTTGAGGTCATAAAAATGTGAGATTAATCCAGAGGAATCCACAGCAAATGAGAGAAATAAGAGACTAGCCATTAGTCCATGCTCCTCCTTTCTTAATGCTATTGAGAAAGCTCAAAAAAGAAAAGAAGGAATCCCAAATGGGGAAACTATTTATTTGCTGCTTAGGTAAAATTATAGAAAATTTTTTGCATAAATGCTAAATGTGGTCCTGTGTAGAAGACAAGACAGGCCAGAAGATGTGAAGAATAAAGACAGACATTCTTCTAGTCCCTATGTAATTTTTACTCTGATTGGGAGCTTCTTTGGGGTGTGTCTGTTTTCAAAATATCCTGCTTAAATGTGTTGTCCTTTGTGCCATAATAGATGGTTTGGTTTTGGTTGTTTGGTTGTTTTGGGGTTTTTTATGTTGTTTTTGTTTGTTTCTTTTTTTCCCAAAAATATTTTAATTAGAAACTAAGTGAATATAGTTGTCCTAAACTCAGATTTAATATTTGAGTAATAAATCTATTAATAACATAATGGCCTGAAAACTGGTGAGATGGATTTGTTCTAAACATGTTGGGCAGCTTTGATAAACTAAATCAATTAGGAATCTGTGGTCTGCTATCAAAAATTAGCTTTGGACAGACCCTCAGATGTACTTGGGTTTGTTATTCTCCTCCTCCCCAGAAAATGAAATATGAACTAAAATTATTAACAAAGCTAATCTCTCCCCATAGGCTTTGAAACATTAAGAAGCAGTTAGTCAATTCCTTTATTGGAGAGCTTGTGCTTAGTTGATTAATAGGAAATTACAAAAGCTACTTGCTTTTTTTAATAGCCTGGTTCAGGCAAACTAAGTAAAGTAGACCAGAGAACTTGATCTAAACCTGAAAAGGAAGGGTTTGTAACTCTCTCCTCACAGAAACCAAACTCCAGATTCAGTTCTGAACCAGAGGGAAAAGCCTGGAATGCTCCTGGCTGTCTCGTATATCCTTTATCCCAACTACAGAGCCAAAACAGTGCAAAGGATTCCCAGAAGCCTCATTTCCACCCAAGAAATTATTCTTCTGAAGAGCTTGAGGACAGGGAAGAGAATATATCAGGCGAGAACAAGGTGTCTGTCAAAGTACAGTCACGGTGCTGAACTCCATGGAGACTCCCAGTGACTGTGATAGATAAGAGTGCCTCAAAGAGCCATCATGAATCACTTTGCCCAGGTTATATAATGGACTACTCTGTACTGTAGAAAAGTCTGATGTCTTAAAAAAAAAAAAAAAAGAACCAATACAATCATTTGTTTGTGGTCCTTGTGGCACAGCATCTCCAGGTCAAAGAACACAGAGTTACACCTCCTGGATATTCTAGTCTCCGTTTTGCTTAATTTGGAGCTTGAATCAGTAAATATGCATTTTCCCTGATTTTTTTCCTTAGTCTAACTGCCAGGGTTTATCAGAATTTTATTTCTTGTTCCTAATTATTATTACATCCATGACGGAGATTATTGGAATGAGCTGACTAGGATAAATGAACCAGCTGTCTGTCTTGAGCCCAAAACTCTTAAGCCTGAACCTGCTGCCATCTATGACTTACAAATTTGCCATCCAGCCATTCCAGTTACTAATGCATCAATTACAAGCCATATAAATTTATGGCTAGGATTAAAGTTGAATGCATGATGATAAAAAGCCTTCCGGTAAGACAAGGGCTGTGTGACATTATGGATTATCTGGCATTATCTTCCTTCACACTCCTATGTGGATTGCAATCATGTATAGCTGAAGTAATGCAGAGAACTTTTCTCCCACTGGAGCCATGGGAAGGGTTGCCATTTATTTTGGAAGTAATACAATCAGACCCAAATCTTTAATTCGAGCACTACTCAATCTCTGTACTGAGGGCTGGCTGGCTGACACTTGAATTTGGAAGCCAAGGACTCTATCCTGGAAGAAACCTGCAGCATAAGAAAAACCCATAAGGGAACCACTGACATAATGTGGGCAAAGCTCAGCTTGTTCACCATTACCAGATTTTGATCTGTCCTCTCTCAAGAGCCATATTGTGTTTGATGGATGAGAGACTAATTGAATTTAAGCAAATAAATTGCAGGTTACAAAGCAAACTGGAAAGTTTTCATGCATTTTTGATGTCTCCATACTCCTATGTTATGGAGACAAAAATGAAATAAGACGCAAACAATCAATCTTTTTATATCTACTCTCTGCTTTTTATGGGGAAGCTTGACAGATGTTTTTTATTACAATTGTATGTGTATTGGGAGAGAGGTAGAGCATTAAACCTCAGATATTTAGTTTTCCTTATATCATATATTCATGAGAAAAAATAAGACAAGCAGAAAGCAAAATATATAACAGAAAAAAATATAATCTGTTTTGCCAGAATTAATAGAAGTTTCTGGTTTTTCTTTTTCCTTTTAGGTTTTTGAACACTACATCTCTGGTGGCGGAAGGGGAAAAATCTTAACCATATGGTTCATCCCCAGCCTTCAGAATTCTTGAAGTGAGTCAAGCACCTAAAATCAAGATATGTCATTAATAATCCTAAGGAGTTGATTAAAAAGATGCTGACATTTTTATTTGGGCTTGGAGTCTATAGATTTTGTATTTCCTAATAGAAAAGTCAGAGGGAGAGGCTTTCTTCTAAACAATTACATAGATCTTTTGCATTCAAAAGGCTACAGCCAATTAAGCTTTTAAGAAATCAAATATCATCACCACAATACTAAAATCACCAGATTGGCCAGAATTACTTTGTAAACTGCATTTTTATCATTAATTGTACTGACTTTTAACTTTGAAAACAGTAGTCCCAGTTCCTGTGTTTAAGGACAGGAGGGACTGATTCAGCTGTCTGACCTGTCAAGGGAATGTGTAGGTCATCTGAAATTCTGTATTTGCATGTGTGGGAAAAAAATCCCCATCATTTCAGCACACACTTGCTTAGTTCTGATTGCATAATTATATCACTAGCTGAAGGAAGTAATTAATAATGCTAATTACAATTTTTGGTTACCTAGCTCTTGCCACAGACCTCAAAATCATCTACCAGCATTAATAATCTGGAGAGACAAGCTTTATTATGCAGAAGGAGAAGCCAAGGCTCAGCTAATGCAGAAAAACCTCACAGTTACATCCTGAAACTTGGATAAATAATATTTTTATTAAAGCCTTAAAATGACAGAATTCAAAAGATTATGCCATCTGATCCTGGGAGATCAGAAACGAAAATACCAATAAATGCATATAAAACAACTTCATGTGTGAGCATATAGTCACAAATGCAACAAAGCTCAACAAGATTTTTCTTTCCTAAGGAAGATGCACATGAAATAGTTTCCTTCCCATACAGTTTTCAGATCAACATACATAATGTCGAAGTTCACAATTGCTTACGTCTATGAGAGATGTGGCAGATACTCAGTTGCGTTAATTAAAGTTATGATTTTGCCTTTAGACACCCCAAACCCTGCAGTAATGTCAGCATTTGAAGCACTCATACTAACAAACCAAAGAGGACCTACCCTGAGCTTATAACAAGTGAAGTCAGGGAGGGCTAGTGGTAATTGAAAGGGACACTAAATCCTGCATTTGTTATGATCCTTCATCAGCCAGTGGAGGATCTCCTACTGAGGTGATCACAATTGTTTTTTTCAGATACACTGGTGCACAGAGAAGCCACCTACCACAGGAGACCTTATGCTGCCCTCTGCTACAGTTGAAGGCCCTCTGATGCAGTCTGATGCTGAGCAAGCAGTTTGAAGGCTACTGACAGATACTGTATAAAAATCTGCTTAGAAAAAGCAATTAACCCTGCAAAGCTCGTCAGGGGACTGTAATGGCTTCTTAATAGTTTACTAGCACACTACATAATAGAATAAGGCAAAGTGAGTACATAGATAGATACAAACAAACTAAAATATGCTTTAGAAGGGCAGGGTTCAATTACTTGGGTGGAATTTTGCCCAAAATCCATTAATGATTCAGAAATCACTGGAGAGCAATAAATGAGATATGGAGAGAACAGAATATAAATTATGTGTTAGTCATCACATACTTTTAAAGCCATTTTGAAACTTTTATTATGGACACCTGGGTTAATACTCTATTTTAATTGCCTCATACGTTTAACCCATGGCCCACGCCTGATTTCATCACCTTTGTTTAGGATCTTGCCTCAAAGACCTATGAACCTCGTGTGAGATGTTTCTTCTTCACATACAGCTTTAAGTAATTTGTAGGAGTTGAGGACAGTGACTCCAAACTCTAACTCATCAAAATATCCCAAACACTATTGGACATAGTGTGTATATATCTACAAAGTGGGAAGCATCTTGTACATTTTGCAGCATATCACTGTTCTTGTGTGCCATTCTCCACCACTTGAGTAGTTTTTAATTTAAAATGGATTCCTCTAAATGCTTATTAAAATTTCTTAGGGTTACTCCCCTTTGAAGTTCACTGCAGATGCATGTATTCAGAAGCAAGTATTTTCCCCTTTTACTAAATGAATAAGCAAAGGTTTGGTAAGTGAGTTTCAGGGAGTACTGAAGGATGTTCTTCCAGAGGTTTGAAAGACTTTTTGTACTCCAAAATAATCCTGTCTGGCAAAGAGGGGATGAGAGACTTCAGAAGGCATCCATGGTATGCATATTTTTCCAGGTAGAAAAAGGGCAAAGATGTGCTTTTTAACCCAAGGGCTTAATAAAGTCCATAGAGTTTGTCACCCTCTCTCTCTCCAATGCAGCAACTGGGAGGTATCATTGCAGCAGTGTGACATGTTTCTTAGGAAGTGTTAAATAGCAATGACTGGCACATGGAAAAGGTACCCATGAGGTCTGGAAGTCACCATCTCTCACCAGACCTGGATGGTGGAAGGGTCTTTGAGAGCACCATTCCCATAACAGCCATCCTACCATCAGCTTATTTGGCTTCTTTCAGCTGTAACTGAAGAAGTGACACCAGGATCCCACTGCCTACTCCACCTCTGTGTCTCTTGGGCATCAGGTTGCCTCCAGGCAAGGGGTGTTTTGCTTTCACTGCTGGCTGTTTGCCAAACCTCCCTTCTTCACCTGGTCCCCCAGAAGTGTCCCTTCCTCCTCCCCAGCCCTATGCTCCTGACTGTAGCCTCCTAGCTTGGGAAGCACCATGCTGTCATGGCTAGGGACAGTCTTCAGGCTTTCTACTAACCCAGAAACACCTCAGGACATCTCAAACTTTGTCTGGACTACTTTTGGCCTGCTTGGAAGAATGTTTAGCTGTAACAGCAATTTTCTAATGTCCAGGTATCTATTGCCTAATTTACTTAACTTTCACTTAGCTCTAGAGTTGAGCAAAATCAGATAGCAGAATCATATGGAATAATCATATGGGATAGTAACTTTTTTACAAATACTAATAAGCAGATAGTCTGTGTATTAAAACACATTCATAACCCTAGTGTAATTATGTAGGAGGATGGCAAAAACCTCCAAAGTGGGGACACATGATACAGCCTAGAGAAGTACAAGTATAGAATGATACCCAGAGACTTCAGGCTGATAAACCTTCAGTGAATAAACTGGGGTCAGACACAGCCCCAGGGTGGCCAAGCAGGGCCACGGGGACAAGCACAGGCTGGGACATGGGCCCACAGGTGGACCCACTTTGGGGAGAGCATAGTTGGGCAGGGCAGGACTGTGGGGAGCTGAAGATTTGACACATGGGACATCGATGTCTTGCTGCAAACCTGCTACCCACTTTGTTCATAAGGGAAGATTGTACCATCATCCCCAGGATGCAGAGAGGCAATGGAAAGGAGCATAACACCAGGGAATAAGAGGTAGATTTGTGAGGTTAGTTGTCCTGCATAACAATTTTTAACCATTTTATTAGTAAGACTTATTTTACATTAACCAGTTTGAACTGTGAATATTTGTGTATTGGAATTGTACTGCTTCTAACTGTATGTTGTATATTTGTTAGCCTGTTAAGATTCTAATTAGACAAATAAAATCTTGACTTGTGTATTCCCTTTTTGCCAACACAAGATTTTGCACACACAGCCCTCTCCATCAGTCCTCCTTTCTTCCCCCTTTCTTCCTCTTGTTTTTATGTGATGCGCCAACACTTTGCCCAACTCTTTTTAAGTGCACTCATCAACACCCACTGACACAGTGATGGGCCAAAAAACATTTTTGTCCTTTCTAGCAGCAGTAAGATCACAAATCACAGAATCACAGAATGCCAGTTTGGAAGGGACCTGAAGGATCATCTGGTCCAACCTTTTTAGGTAAGAACATGGTTTAGATGTGATGGCCCAGTACCCTGTCAAGCTGAGTCTTAAAATTGTTCAGTGTTGGGGAAGCCACCACTTCCCTAGGGAGATTATTGCAATGTCCAACTGTTCAAATTGAAAAAATTTCTTCTGATGTCCAATTGGAATCTCTTCAGGAGTAACTAGCACCCATTACCACTCTTCTTTTCCATGTAACTCCTGATAAAAAGGAAGTTTCCGTTTTCTTGGTAGCCACCCTTCAAGTACTGGAATGTGGCAAAAAGGAACTCCTTAAGCTTTCTTTTTTCCAGACTGAAAAAACCCAGATCTCCGATCTCCCAGCCTTTTCTCATACAGCACACTGCCCAGTCCTTTGATAATCTTTGTTGCCCTTCTCTAGACCCTCTCAAGCAGGTCCACATATTTTTTGTATAGTGGGGACCAGAACTGAGCAGGCATTAGACCCCTCTGGTGCCTAAAGGCCAAAACTCACAGGTGAGTTATTCAAGAGTGACAGAACCTGGCCTCCATATGCCCATCACTGTCACACCACGAACTTGAGACCTGCAGAATGACTCCCTGCCATCCCATTATGCACCCAGACACAGGGGCCTCTCTCTCCCTCCATGACCCTGTACAAGAGACACAAGGGAGTGCAAGGGGAAGGGGGGAGGGGTGCAGCATGGGGAAAAGCTATCATGCCAGGCTGCAGGTGACTGGCATATCAGCCAAAAGGTTATCATGCAGCATCTCATGGTCCATCCCTGCCTCCACACCCAACTACCACTGAAAGCTGGAGAAATCTGAGCTGTCTTTCCTCCTGACCCTTCACAGGGGTGCTTTTCATTGCTCTCAAGGAAGAAATAGAGCTTTACATCCAGTGATAATTGCTCTGTTTGTTTACAGAAGTATTTTTGCATCTCTCTTGTGGTTTTGACTTTTAAAAGGGTGAGATTTTCAAGGCTAGGACTTGTCCTCACATATATGTGGTTCCTAGCACAGCCAGGGCTCCGTGCTGAGAAAAGACTCTGTATCCTACCAAAACAGGCAAAATAAAACCAAAATTGTCAGTCCTTCTTCACACGATCCTATGTTAGAAGAATAAGTAAGCACTTGGCCAAGAGAAGAATTTCTTCTTCCTCTCAAGTGGTGTCAGCCAGCAGAATTCACTGCTCCAAAGGGCAAAGACACCCAGACTGCTGTTGAATTTAAAAAAGGGAGATTGAATGGTCTTGATCAGGCGATGCTTGTGGCTGGTGCAGCTGTATGGAGACAAAAGGAAAAACTGAGAAGCACTGAAACTCTTATAACGTGACACAGACAACTTAACCCCTAAACCAAGCAAACCAAGGTCTTGGAACACATTCGTGAATATGGATATTTCTGCACTATAAGAAGAATAGGAAGAGAAGGAATTGAGTTAATCCCAAAGTAAAATAAACAAAGAGTTACTGGAAATAACTTAATAGATAATCTGAGAGACTCCCTGAACGTACTGTAAAAGCTTTCAGATTCACCTCCAGAAGTCAGTGATGCATGCCAGAAATGTGCATAGCAAGGCACTGCTAGCCTACGTGGTCTAACACAAACTTATTTCAAGGATGTATAATCCACAAAGTATTCGTGGATTTGTGGGATCTAAAAATAAATATAGCAGGTTTATGATTAGATTTTCCTTGCGTTTAAAACTTGAGGATGTATTTTTTTTCAATGCAGGTGAAGAAAGTAAACCATGGATGTCTGGAACATCCCTCCTTCTTGGTCTGAAAACAAAAGCAAAGCCAACACAAACTAGACCGTTGACGGGATTCCCAACCAAAGAGCCCAAACTTCTTTTGAAAATAAAAATGCTGCAATGCTTTTATTTCCTTAAACTTCTGGTCCTTTGCTCTTTCTCCTTATTAAAAAGTGAAACATACCCTAATTTGTTTTGATAGTAGTTGTACAAATTATTTTGCTCCCTTCTTTTAAAATATATTCCCACATTGTACAAGCTGCAAACAATGGCAATGAATTTGTTGTAACACTGCTCTTAACATTCAAGCAGAATAGAGCCTTCACCACACTTTAAAATGCTGTATATGCATGAAAAAAATTATCTCTTTCAAAAGTGTATTATATGCATGCTATAGCCAAACGGAATAGGAGTAAGAATAACCATATATCAGTTTTCTTCTCTTTTTTAATCAACACAGACTTTTATAGTCCTAGAAGAAAGTACAGGTTTGTCACAAGGGTGTGTGAGCAGGCAGGCTCTCCTGCAGGAGAGGCTGCTGTCCCTTAGTGAGGCACTACGGACAGCTTTGCATTTCTATCATGTTCTCTGCCTCCAAATTCTACCCTGCCCTCTAGAGAGAGTGAATAGTTATGTGGAGGAGAATGAGACACAGTGAAGATGTGCAATTACAAAATACTCTGAGTTCCCAAAATCAGATTTGTGATGAAACTGAATCCAAAGTCCACTGAAGCCAAAAGGATGTTTTCAGTTTATGGGACATTGAAGCAGACCCATACAAACAGCAAAATTACCACTGAACTTTATGGAGCAAATTATTGTTGCAACAGATAATTCAGGATGCACACAGTAATATGAAACTGGAATTACTTATCCTCTCATGTGCTTTTGCTCTGTATTATTCCAAAGAATTGTTCTTGTTATCCTCATCTAAGTCATAGGCGGTTAAATTACCAGCACAAAGACTGCCAACAATGAAAACAAATCAGGAACAATGGCTTGAGCTTCCTTGTCTGCGAGAACAGAGCAAATGGCAAAGACTGTTTTTCAGTGCCGAGTTGAACATAACATATATAACATCTGACAGCAGCCCCAATCAAATCACTATAGCACAGAGAGACAATACTCTCTAGTGTCAGGCTCTGTGCACTGAGAGAAATTTTCAATTAACTTCCCTCATTTATGAGGTAGATGCTAGAGCAGCTTTGAAGGAATCCAAAAGCTTAGTGCTAGATGACAAATTCTCGTGTACTTCATTCAGTGTGCTACCCCCAGCAAGGGCAGGGAGAGACAGTTTGACATCTTATTTCTTTAGTGAAGAGGCAGATACACATGTTATATTACCCAGCCATGTCAGCACTCTCCATTCACTGGCAATTGAACACACACAATAGGTAGGGTTGTCTAAACAGCGACACTGGAGTTTTCCTGCAACCCCCAGTGCAGTTTCCTTTAGGTGCTACTGCCCAAGAAAGCTGAAGGTTTTAAAGAAAATTTTGTTTGTGAGTGCATCTTCTCTATCTGGGGTTAACTCTTGTTGGACACTGATGTGACCAGCACTGACATACATCCCAGGATGTGGGCTGAATGACTTTTCCCATTTTACAGAGATACAAACTTCTCCAGTTCAGACTGTGGGTTCTTTTCTCCACATAGCAGTCTGCCCAATGCCATGACTCTAGCTGATGGCTACTCATGGCTGAATCTGAGGTTTGGTGGACCTGATTCTCATTTACTGTTACAGCACTGTAGTTTCAACATTTCATTTCCTTATATAAAAATGTTAATTTTTTTAATTTGCACTTACTTGAAAGACCTGTAGAACTGCAAAAGCTGAGATAAAAGAGGCTTTAATATAAACAAGAACCATAAAATTAGAGATTCAGGTAGTAATTCAGTTTGTAAGGCACCTCTAGAAGTCATCTAAAAGCAAGGCTAACTTCTAAGTTAGCTCAGGTTGCTCAGACTCCTACAGCTGAGTTTTGAGTATTTCAAATAACTAGATTTTTTTTCCCTTTAATCTAGTAGGAATTTCCCTTGTTCTGACTTGTGCCCATTGCTTCCTATCCTTCCCTTGAGCACTTCTGAGCCACATCTGACCCTGTTTCCTCAGCATGCTTTAGTTAGGTAGTTATAGACAGCAATAAGATCTCCCCTGAGATTTCTCTTCTTAGGGCTGAAGAAACCCAGCTTTCTCAGACCCTCTTTGTATATCATGTCACTTGAATAAGTCATCTTAGTGATCCTTTACTGCACTCACTTCAGCTTGTCCATATTGCTGTCTTATTCTGGGGCCCAAAACCAGATATCCTGATCAACACATGACTTCACAAGCTCTATTCAAGATGCAGAATCACTTCTTGTGATCTGCAGCAACCTTCTTGTTTCTACTGCTGGGCATGTGCTCAGCCTCCATTCCCCTGGGGCACACTGCTGATGTCTGCTCAAACCTGGCTATCTACAAGGACCCCCTTATTGCAAAGCTGCCCCCTGGCCCTGTCAGTCCCCAGCTCTGTAGCCCTAGAGCTATTTAATGTTTGGTCATATTTTTCAAGCATTTGTACATTAAATTCAGCTGTTCTTTTTGCATCTTGCATTTGATTTTAAGCAACCCAGGGTGGGGACCATGTGTCCATTGCTTCACTCTAGCTGCTGTGTAACCTTGACTTGAGTGCTTCCTGGCATTTCTGTTCTACAAAATAATAACTGTAATAATGTGGTAATGTCTGCAAAATCTGGGAATATGTAAGAGATAAATAATAATAAAAAAAAGACAATACATAGAATCATAGAATGGTTTGGGTTGGAAGGGACCTTAAAGGTCATCTAGTTCCAAGCCCCCTGCCATGGGCAGGGACACCTCCCAGTAGACCAGGTTGCTCCAAGCAGCATCCAACCTGGCCTTGAACACTCCCAGGAAGGGGGCATCCACAATGTCCCTGGGAACCTTGCTCCACTGTCTCACCACCCTCAAAGTGATGAATTTCTTCTCGATGCCTCACCTAAATCTACCCTCTTCCAGTTTAAAACTATTACCCCCTGTCCTATTTTGTTAATAAAACTTTGTTATTTTTACTTATACAGTCTATTATTATCATAGTGACTCTATAATCCTAATAAAAAACATAGCAGAAACCTGTTCACAGAAATCTTTGGGAGCTAACAGGATTCATATCAATGTAAGCTTGGTTTCAGTCTTGGGTTTCACTGACTATTGCATCCAATTAACCATAACCCTTCCAGCTCTTCTGTCTCCTTTACTTAAAATACACATCCAAGACATAGTTAACATACTGATGTAAAATGCAAATGTCGTGAACTCGCTTCCATGTCTAACCTTCCTCTCCCTCATCCATAAGCTGCTTTTTAACACTAACACTGATTTGAGCGGCCTTCTCCCTGAGCATCTCCACTAGATTTTTCTCTCTCTTCATACCCCAACAGCTTTATGACCCAAACCTTCTTTTTGCAGTTCAAAAACAAATCCCAAGGCTTGAAATCTCTCTTCTTTTTCAAATTACCAGATTTCCGAACTCTGCTGGCTATGAAATCTGGTTTACCACACATCCCTGTTCCATACAGAAGTTTACATTGACATATTAAGAGTATATTGCCAGATTGCATAGTTGTAATGCAGGACTGCTGTGTGGAGGCATGGTAGTGTCTTTTTATGGAATGTGAAATTATTAGCTGCATAATTTAGAATGAACTTGATTTTCTGGGCATGGATAAAATTATTTTGCTGCCCAACACAGGAAGAGAGTATTATTCAAAGTGTGTTTGTCCTAGTGAAAATATATTCCTTTTTCTGAGTAACAGCTACAACAGAATGGAGGTCTGTTTAGTAGTAGGCCTGTTTTTCAATATAAAGGCTTTCTGTTTATCAACAACTTTTCATGAAGTTTATTTTCATATTAGGAAGATTTCATTGCTGCCATTAAACAAGATTTATGGGCTAAGAGTTGGAGTAAAGTGAGACAGAACTCAATTAACTGATAAGAAGATGGAAAATTTGGACTAAGAATCTCACAATACATTGGAAATAAATAACTCAGTCCTCCATCATAATTTGTCAGAAAGTGATTTGCTACATTTTTCATCCTCACTGATATTTTTGATTGAGTTTACAATGTTATATTGACCTTATCCTTGTTCTAGTCATCAATTTCTATCCTTAAGATGTTTAAAGATATGAAATCTTTAAAGTTATTACAGATTTATACTAGAGGAATATTATTTTTTAATGACCTGCATTTTAAATTATTTCTCACTTGTAGGCAGTTTTGACTAAATAGTAATAAAAATGAGGGACAGGTCTCCTCCTGGGTCCCAGGAGGAAGGCAATAAACTCCAACTACTTACAGTATTGCCATTTACATTAACTTAAATTGTGGAAATATGCCAAAGAATTACAATTCATTTCTCCTTAAGTTGCCTGAAGATTAGTATACTTTATTTAAACCTCATTTGGCCTCATTCTTGGGTTTGAGTTTGGTTTGGTTTTTTTGGAACCTTGTATTGATACTTAGAAAAAGCTGTCTGTCAGGTACGTTTTTACAGGTCACGACAGGGCGTAATTTAGAACTGCCTTTTCTACCACTGAGTCATCTTTTGGACTCATACGAAGTTCCATAGATAACTCTTCTTCCTACCAACAGCCTCCACTTTTTTTTGCCCAAGGGTTGTTCTAGCATCCTGCGGATTGCAGGCCCTTGTTGTAACAGCTGCACTTACAATAGGAAGTTTGTCATTAAGTTAGAAATATAAACCAGAAAAGAATTTATTTAGCTTACAGAGTTATAAAGTCAGAAAGTACTGAGCTTCTAAACCGAAGTATTATCTAGGGCATTAAACACACACAGCAGCACAGCTCAGAAGAATTTGGACATTGAGCAGACCAGAGGATGATCTCGTATATAGAAGCTCAACCATTTTGTATCTTTCCTTCTGTATAGATACTGTGTAGTCACTCATATGGCCACTATACTGAAGCATGTGAGGTTGCCTGAGCTCCTGGACAGGGAGATTTCTCTTCCAGCCCCTTTACATACCTTTTGGGCTTCTTCAAACAAGAAGATCCAAGCAAGAGCAGCACCTCCGCAGTAGAGTCCTGTTAATATCAGAAAGTTTTCCTGACTGCTTACACAGTACCCTGTGCAGTAGGGAGCCCTGATAATACAACACAGAAGTATGAAACACAGACACTAGTGTGTTATGTTCTCACAAGTCAAGATTTATTTTTTCAGTTTAAAAATAATGGGCATATTTCAGTGTTCTTTCCAGTCGGTTCTTTATGGAACTTTATACACACAGGAGGTACATTCATACTAGCTATCAGTAGGTATCAGCATATAGATACTGATCACTAGATCAACTTCTCAAAGATATGGACAAATAAACCTAAGCTCACTCAAGACCACAGCAAGACCTTAACTTTCACAGCACTGAGGATGAAGTAGCAAAAATCTAAAGATTTTGCTAGTGAGTTTGAGTTTTGCAATTGTTTGGTAAATTTGTCTCCCAGTTCATTTGGAAAATCTATGTATATTCAATATTTGTTTTCCAAAGACAGAGAAAAAAACTATTTTAGTTGCAATAGGACAGACAGGCCGCTGTAGGTCCAGAACAAAACAAAACCCAGTGTTTCCTTACTGCAGCTGCCACCACCATCTTCTACCCAATTCTGGAACCACATGGCTGTTCAGAAGATTACATCTTTATGTATCCTGTATTTTAATTATTTTCCACTTCAGGATCCACAGTAGTTCCTCCTTATCAGTGTTTTTGACTGAATACAACCCAACCTGTCTCCGCAGACAGGTCTTCAGCTCTTGCTCAGTACAGCAGTCAGGCAGCTGAAGAACAGGCAGCTTAAGGATGGTGTAGGGTGAGGGAGTGAATGGGTGCGGGCACCTTCCTAGGGCTTAAACATTTATAAGGGTTAAAAAGGAGGCAGAGGAATAAACAAAATATATTGGAGAAGAGCCTGTTTGTTTTTAATACAGTAGAGAAATAGCTGTAGTACAAAACTGCCATGTGAAAAATGTGAAGTTAGCTTGCAGATCTGACCTTGGCAGCAAAACAACAGATGCCTGACAGACGGTATCAGTTTTGCATCCAATTTCCATGAGGTTGAAAACAAAACAGTGTTAGAAGAAAGCTGTCCTTGTCCTCTTCATTTGCAAGGATTTGAAACAGAACCCTCCTGAAATAAATGTGTAAACATATATCCTTATCAACATTAGAATTTCCACACATTTTTTTTAACACTATTTATCCTGGATCATGTTAAGTGTAAACCAGAACAGTCTCTACAATACAATCATAAATCAAATCTAGACATACCTGAGGCCACAATATTTAAATGGATTCTTCAAAGTCTAAAAAGTTTCTGGAAAAACAAGGATACTATTATGACTATTAGAACTTCATTTGGATACATCTTGAAACAAGAACATATGTTTCAAAATAACAAAAAATAATGCATATAGGTAAGGTATGGCTGTGTTCTCTTGGCTAGTCAAAAATAAAATTGATTTGCAACAAATGTAGATTTAAAAAAAACCTAAATCAACCAATCCTATTTTGTTCTTATAGAGTACCTTACAGTGCCTTACAAATATAATTTAACTACATTCAGAACTTAGTGAAAGAGACAGCAATTGTCTGTCCATTCAGTTGTAGGCAACAGAAAGACAGATATCACACATTCTTTAGATATTTATTCCTGCTATAAAAAAGAAATAAAAAGACCATATGCAAAATTCATATTTGGTCTGGTGTCTGTATTTCAGGTACTTACTGTGACAAATGTGGGGGTTAAATTCAGCCAATTCCTAAAATCATTTGCCAAAACATAGTATGAGTATCAATATATATTGCTACATTTTAGTACTTGTTCCTCTTCCAACACATGACAGCCATTCGTGATATACAGTAAGAACTTACCCCAGTGCAGCACAAGCTGCTGGTTCCCAAACAGTGTGTGAGCTATCTGGAAGAGACAGAAGCATTTGATACCAAATTCCAAAGAGAAAATGTTGAAACAGAAGTTTGTACACAAGAGCATTATTTTTAGCCACAGAATAAGGAGCTGGAGGCTCAACATGACCTTGCAGCACTCTGTGATGCTGTGGCACACACAGTACCCTTCACCAGAACATCTCCCTTACAGCAGCCAGACCAAGCACACTGAGCACAGGGTTTATTTAGGTCAGCACAGCAAAACAGCAGTACAGGAGGACAGACATTTGTAGGCACACTACTATTGCCTTTGTAGTTCTTTTCAAATGTTATTTATTTTACCATATCACTGTATAATGGAATACTCAAAAAAAAATTATGTCCTTAAGCACAGAACAGAAACAAAATGGACACAGGAGCCTGAAGTGGAGGGAAATTTGTTGAGGGGCAGGGATTTCTCTTTCTATATGCACTGAATCATTGAGAAGCTACCAGCAAGTATGCTATAAAATTGCTTTGCATTATCTAGAATTTGCACACCAGTAAGCTTCCACACTTCCTGAAATTTTTATCATTTTAATAGCTTTATTTGTTATATGCAGATAAATTAATATATCTGCAGCTTGAAAACCAAGCTCTCCTTCTGATAACCCCCCAATGTGCATTCTCACTCATATTTTCCTTTGCAAAGTGTTTTGTAATGAGAACAAAGTTGACAGAACCCCAGTCTAACAATCCTTTTAGAATAAAACCTAAAGAAACCCATTTTACAGATGCTATATGAGGCAGAGATAATATGCGATTTGAGAAACTGCAAATTAAGCACAAGAAAAAGGTAAAAATAAACTCCAGTTTTGCTGACATCTAGTTGAGCCCATGCAGCCTTCCACAAGTGATGGTGGCCAGGTTTGTACTGGTAGCAGGTAACAAATGCTGATGCACACTAAAACTTTATCAGAAGTTGTGAGTTTCTTCCTTACAATAAATTCAAAATGGATAATGCATTTGTTATTGTTAATGTTATTTGTGTCATCATAGCTCCCAGAGAATAAAAATCCCAGGACACTAAGATCATGGGAAAGATTGAAAATAACTTGCTTCACAAGTGAGTCACAAAACTGGAATCTTTGAAATCTTTTTGAGGGTAGACAGTTTTATGTTTAAATTACAAAAAGTTATCCCAGAAAAATCTGATAACTAGAACAGAATCTTCAACAAAACTGCTAGTTGTAAACACTGCAAATTATGCAGTCTAGCTGTGTAATACTAAATAACGATATTCTCAGTTTCCTTTTAATTTTGAACCACTAAAGTTCATTTGGGTTCTTAATTCTTTTTTTCTCTGTGAGACTTCATAACTTTATAAAAGTGAAGCTTGAGTGTCTTCAAGGTCTGAAGTATCAAGTAAAAACATGAAATACTGGAAGTTCGAAAACAAAGCCGCAGAAATCAGTAGTGTTGCTAGCCAAATGGGAGGGTGAGTATGAAAGTGAGTATGAAAGTAAGAACCACTGGGGAAGAAAAAGGCAGTCTTTTCTTTCTCTCTTAAACTATCATACAGAAATCAGCAGGCAGAGTCCTCTTGTTGGCTTACTACAAGGCAGAACAAAAATTTTAAAGAAATTAACCATGGTGTTGGTTGTCTGTAGGTTTTGCTTAATTCTTCCTCTTTTTTTTTTTTTTTCCTCCTACTCACTAATAAAATGGAGCAAGTTGCAGGCTGTTGTATAGATCAGGTGATCTTCAAGCTGCTACCTGATTCCTAGCATTGCCTCACCACCTGGAGCACAGTTGATTGCTTAGAAAGGACAGATAAATCTAGTTTTCTGCAAGAGTCCCTTCACACCATGATAGGCATTCTATTGCAATTGTAAATCTTGCATAAAACCATTGCTTGAGCAATCTCAGCATGAATCAGCAGCTTCAGGGGATTATCTCTATCAGGATACATGGAAAGGCAGAAGAGGCTGTTTCTGAAGGGAGTTAAATATGCAATATAAATCCTACTTCGTTACAAAAGATTTACTTTATAATTTGAATCAACTCGGTTCCAGTGGGAAAAAGCATTCTGCAAGAAAGGTCTGGAGATGTATCCAAAATTACTTAAATCTGGGAGCTAACAGCACCTCTTCCAATTGACAAACTCCAAATAATGTCATAAGGGTCCCAAAATGAACAGCACAATTTTTCGTTTGTGCAAGTAACTTCTTCTCCTCACTGATTGTGGGTTTGTTCATTCCAGATTGTAAATAAATCTCAGTAATCTTAGTTTACAGTTCCACACTTCCAATAGAAAATATAAGATTTTGTACCATAAAAATGAGGTAACTTTGGAAAGGATATGAGGAGTGGTTTTATGGTCCAGGACTGCTGAGTATGTGATCTCCTTGAGGAGATTACTCAGTAGTGAAGACCCTCTGCCAAAACATATCTGCCTTCAGCTTTGCTGTATTTTGTCCTGGACATTCTCAGCTGTTTTTCTGAGAGGGATGCAGCTCTGTAGCTGTAGTGCAGACAGTGATGCCCTGCCAGTAAGAGTAGATTAAAACTTGGTGATGGCTTTGAAGATTAAGCAGCCAGCACAGACCTAAAGCTAACAAAGATCAGTGGAGAGTAGAATATCTGCAGTTGTTAATCCCTCTGAAAATTAGACAGTTGAATTCTTCAGCAGCAGAAGCCCCAGTATTGTCTTTACCTTTGGACAAACTCTGTAACTGTTGGGCTACTGTAGCCAGGATCTTTTCTGACTGGACATGAGGAAATGAGATCAAGTTTAAAGATGTTTAAAGAGTTTTTGCTACTCTGCCAATAAGCTAATGAGTAGGCTGATGCTTCTGATCACATTATCATCTGGATAGAAGAAAATATATTCAAGCTATATAGGTCAGGTCTGGGAGGCAGCTACTGTTATTTTGGCATGGCACACCATTAATCTGAGTAACTGGTTCCTCATTCAAGCATTACATACTGTGGAATTTTTGATGCTAAATTATTCTGTGGAAAACTATACATCCAAATGATTACACCTGATGTATGGCTGATACCATTTCATTTTTCCAAGTGGTATCATATACCTACTGAAGCAGGATTTCTGTTCAGGCCAACTTAGCAGTAAAGGACTTCTTGCTCCTTACTCCTCTCACAATGCTATTGATAGCAAATTACTGATTTCTGCATAATGCTGAGTGGCTAAATCATCCATTTTTCTTGTTTCAAAATACCATAAAAAAACCTGGATATTCACTGGATAGTTTTTATCCAGTGCCACAAGAAAGTCTTGCCCTTTCTTTGCATCGTTGCTACCCTCATTCTATGTCTTGCTGATACCCAGTTAATCCAGCTGCAGGAACATCTGCAAGCCTTACTACTTTGTCTTAAAATAGGAGGAGGAAATAGTGCAGTAAACAGGGAGGTTGACAGCATCCATTGTTATCCTGGCACTCTTACTGAGGTAATGAAATTCATGGTAGTCTTACTTATCTGAAGCTCATCATTTCCATTAGTAAATATAGGCTGCTTCAGCAGTCAGAAGACATGCCAGGCTACAAATGTGAGAGCTTCATTTGTGTCTAAAATGTGAGAGCTTCATTTGTGTCTAAAACTAAGCCAAGAGAGGTGGGAATCCCCTATCCCTTGGGATTGCCACTCCTACTTGGCTGATGGCACCTGTAAAATAGGACAGATAGTCATCCCAGATAGCACTGCTGTCGTTGGATTACATGGTTAGTACAACAGGATAAAAAGTCAAGAAATCTACTTAAATGAGAAGTGGCACTTAGGTGACCTAGGTTTGCAAATAATGTGATTTGAATAGAGACACTGTGTGTCTTCCATTTCTTCCAACAAAAGAAGAAAAGCTGGACACAATTTGAAAATGCTCTTCATGGTTGTATAAATCCACTGTAGCTTCTTCAATTGTTTTAATGCCTGTGTAGCAACTATTGATTCGACTACCATACACCTTCTCCCTAGTGTGCTACTGTGCTGCTTTCTAATTATTTCCATACCTATAAATATACCAGATTAGTTTCCCAGGCTTCTGGAAGAGAAAATAGATGGGATGGTATATATTCTGATGGTGGCTTATTGCAATCACAAAAAAACCCAACCAACCCAAAACCCCAAACTTCAGGCATATTCAAGCAGGCAATCTTCTTACATCTTCAAGCAAAATGATGAATCAGTAGGTTTGGTTTCTGCTTTTAATGCACCATTGTCTCTTCAGTTGAATAAGTTTTACGTAGTGTTTAAGTCTACCAATTTACTTTCTCTAAAATAAGTGTACAAATGCTCACTGCCTTGACTGGAAACAAGTCTAGGCACATTTCAGTTATCACTAGAAAGCAATATATAATTTTTTTGGTCACTGGTTCCATAACCATATCCAAGCTTATTGGAAAATACTCATATTTCTTTTATAAGTTGTATAAAAATCTGGAATATCATATGTTTTCCAAATTATTTTGAATTATTTTAATGCAGTGGCTAGAAAATACTTAACTGCCAGGACCAGCTACACATTTATTGGAAAGCAGCTAATGCACACAAAATTTCTGTAAAGGGGGTAATAGTGAAGAAACCTCCTTCAATTCTGAACTGAATAGAATATCTTTACCTTTAGTAGATGAATGCATTTGAGATGGAATGACAAACATTAATGTCATCTCTCCAGCCAGAGCAAGTAGGAGATCAGTAGATGCAGTGACTGCAAGACTGAGTTCCCCGCACTGCCTTTGCAGTATTTGTGGTTCTGTTCTTTGCCTTAACTCTCAGCTGAGACTGCCCACAAAGCATCCAGCTCAAATTAATTTTCTTAATCAGCAGACATCTTAGGGAAGTGGGCAAAAAACCTTGCTGACTCACTAAATAAATGTCACCCAATCGTCAAATGGTAATGTTGTGTAATCACTACTAATTGCCTGCTGTTCTCAGTACTCCTTGGCCATGGTGTATCTTAGGATGACAACAGGAATGAACTTAACAAGCCTCTTTGTGTGCTCCTTGAAGTTGATTAAATATGTTTCTGGCAGGTTTTTGGAGGAATCTTCAGAACCCCAAGTTTAGAGATGCCATTGATAATTGCCAACACTTTAGTGCAAGACACATGATACTATATGAAAGGTAAAACAAAAAAGAGAGAAGAAAGGACTTGATAGAAGACAAAATTTGCAGCATGACTTTTCCTGGTTACCCCTCTTTGGGAGCGTGCCCCTGTTGAAGGTTCAGGTAAAGCTGTTTTATAAGTAAGAGAGTATGTGGGTAATAAATGCACTACTGGAAAAGACATTGAATGACTTAACTGAATTAATTTTTTTTTGAATGATAATGCAGAAGAAAACCAGACAAACTACATTTGTTTGAAACAGTGCTTTGAGACTACCCTGTATATTAAAATATCAAAAGAACATCACAAATGCCAATGAAGACATACCGTTACATTGCATGATTTGTAACACAGAAGCTGACCTCATCCTTCAAAAGGATTTTTATTGACCCCTTGCGACAGAACTCAAGAGGGTTGTGATCAATGGAGAAGGGTTGAGTTGGAGGCCTGTAACCACTGGTGTCCTCCAGGGGTCAATACACGGGTCCAGTCTTGTTCAACATATCCATCAATGAGCTAGACAAGGGGACAAAGTGTATCCCTAGCAAGTTTGCTTATGATACCAAACTGGGAGGGGTGGCTGACATTCCAGAGGGCTGCACTGCCATCCAGTGTGACCTGGACAGGCTGGAGAGCTGGGCAGAGAAGAACCTAATGAGGTTCAGTAAGGGCAAGTGTAGGGTCCTAGACCTGGAGAGGAAGAACCCCATTTATCAGTACAGGTTAAGGGTGAACCTGCTGGAAAGCAGTTCCAAGGAGAAGGATGTGGGAGTCCTGGCAGACAGTAAATTAGCCATGAGCCAGCAGTGTGCCCTTGCTGCCAAGAGGGTCAATGGAATCCTGGGGTGCATAAGGAAGAGTGTGGCCAGTAGGCTGAGGGGGGTCATTCTTCCCCTCTACTCTGCTGTGGTGAGGCCACATCTGGAATACTACATCCAGTTCTGGGCTCTATAGTTCAAGAGAGACACGGAACTACTGAAGAGAGTCCAACATAGGACAACAAAGATGATTGGGGGATGGGAGCATCTCTCTTATGAGGAAAGGTTGAGAGAAAGCCTGGAGAAGAGAAGGCTGAGGGGAGACTTTATTAATGCCTAAAAGTATCTAAAAGGTGGGTGCAAGGAGGATGGAGCCAGACTCTTTTCACTAGTGACCGGACAAGGGGCAATGGGCACAAGCTGGAACATAGGAAGTTCTATTTAAATATGAGGAAAAACTTATTGACGGTGAGGGTAAGAGAGCCCTGGAACAGGCTGCCAATAGAGGTTGGGAAGCCCCCTTCTCAGGACATATTCAAGTCCTGAGTAATGGACTCTAGGAGATCCTGCTTTTGTGGGGGAGTTGGACTAGATGATCTCTAGAGCTCCCTTCCAACTCTGACAATTCCATGATTCTACTGACTACGGGAACAGCTGGACACTCAGTGGTGGTGCAAATCAGTCCAAATCTGACCTAGCTCAGAGTGTATTGCAAAACCAGGAAAAACTAGCATTCACATCTCTAGTCCTAACTACAGAGTTGTTCTTCTTGCAGAGTACTAAATAAGGGGTCTGCAAACATTCAGCAGCCTTAATGGTGGCTGCCAGTGGCAGCACCAGCTCTTATTTAATTTTGCATTTCTCTACCATAAATGCATGTCCTACACTTTGGGAACTTCCACACTGGACTTGCAGCAAAACATGAGCTTAAAATTACTTTCCCTGTCTTGCCCCATAATAGTTAGAAAAATCTGCTTTTTGATCACAGAAAAACTTCCACTGCTGATCGATTCATAGGTCTGTTTGGCTGATTATAATTCCCCAACTTACCCTTATGTGATTCACACCCATACATCTGCTCTAGCTTCAGCATATAATTGTTATTCCATACAGACAGCCCAGTATTTATTCAAACAAGGGTGCTCTTGTGTATTTCTTCTTTTTGAGCTCCTCTACAAAAAGTAAGTCAGTCACAATACATTACATTGCATGTGCTTGTTTGTTTGTGTGAATAAAAACTAATTTTATTATCCTTTCAAAGGCAGCAGCTGATTACTAAAACAAAATTAATTAAAGAACTATGTTAAATGGCATATTGGACATTTACATTAGAGACAGGCATTCCAGGCTTCACTAAAATACTGGGGCTAGTTAAAAGAGATTATTATTTCTGTTATTTTCCAACATCCTTTTCCATATTATAAAACAAATGTTTACTCTTCTTCAGATCTGTTGCCACAGTAAAAAAATCTAGGCCATGATTCTGGGATGCTACAAGTCTTTGACTCCTATGTCATCATTTTGTCCTGGGAGAAGCAGGAAAGATGCTTGTGGAATGAGCAAGTTGGTACTGCTTGGATTATCTTAATAAAAGAAGCTGAAATGAGTTTAAAAACATTTGTGCTCTGCCAGAGTCAGCTGATTTGGTTCTCAGGGGCTTGTGTGAACTCTTGTTCCATGGGCTTTTTTGGCTCATGCATGTGTTAGGACTTGGGGAGAGTTCAATGAACCCAGATCTCAAAGCAAAAATATTTTATCTACATTTTCTAGTGAAGATGTTTGTAAAGTGCTAAATTTAGTATTCTGGAAAATATTTTGAGTGTATTTTAGACCCATTTAACTTGTTCTATGAAAATAATCCTTATATAGACTTGAAAGTCTAGGGCTGGCAGTTTGGCTTTTGGTTTAAGGCAAACCTTAGGGACCTACTTGTAAAAAGTTTTGTAACTACAACCTTAAAGCCAAGTTGTGTGGTATATGGAATTTGAGTTTTTAATTTCAGTAACATCTACTGAGATAAAAGCATAACATTGCTTTTTCATAGCATTTTAAAGATTCTCAGCAAAAGAATTAATACAGATTTTGCTCCTGAAACCTTTGTGCTTTCTACCAGTCTTTTCCATGGTACTTGCAGTCAGATCAACAGCATATGAAAGTGGTATGTTTGTTTTTATCTATTCATTCACATTGCAGCTCTGAACAAACATCCAGTAACTATTTTCGCCCTCAAACTCACATCCCCTCAAGTACTTCAATTCCGAGTTTCACAAATGGAATCAAACGAGCAGCTGGCACTCCTGAGACAAACAGATACATACACAGTGAATTGAAAGTTTGCACAGAAAGCCACAAAAAGCAGCTTTCATCTGGAGTCTTCTGCATTGTCATTAAGTTCTGATGTGAAAAGAGCTGAAGGGAATACATCAATTTACTTAGCAAGATATTTGTAAGGAAATAAGGATAAGGATGTCCAGCAAATTAGCTCTGGCTTTAATACAGGAGCTGATAAGGGACAGAAGAGACAGGTATCAGAAAAAGCAGAGAGGTATCAAAGCCTGGTTAGGAGCCACAGGACAGAAACTCGAAGGCCGTCAGGAGGGTAAGGGTTAATTCCATTATCACAGTGAACAAAATATTTCACTTCTATGCAAACAATTCACACTCAGCTACAGTCAGCAGTGCCTCTAAGTGCCGATGATCTGACAGATAAAATGGTGATCTGACAGTTGTCTGATGGAATATGTAGAATTAATGCATTTTTCAGTAGAATGAAATGAATGTAACTAATACATAGTCTTATACTTTTCCACCAATGTATTTTAATTCTCACAAGAAGAAGGAAAGTTGTTCAGATTATAGGATTAAACTGTCTTTGGCCTCTCAAGTGATGCTATCAACAAGAGGGTTTTCTTTTGATTTCTTTTAAGATGACAAGCTAACTGATAGCAGGCTTCGGTCTTTCAAGTTGGCACAGAATTGATTAATGATCCACAGACAGAAATCTCTGTAGCTCTTGCCAACTGAAGTAACAGCCCATTTCCAGATGCTGAGCAGATTTTTAATGGTTTTTTTTGTGGTTTTTTTTTTTTTGCTTATACACCACAATGTAACACAGTAAGTTAAATTACTTGTATTATTTCTGTAGGTTACCAGTTATTAGTTTCCAAATTCTGCTCTCATTTCTTACTTCATATATAGTTATTTGTTCAGTTCCTTGAATAGGTGAGACACTAGATTGTTATTATTGGTCATAATACTATATTCACATTATTATTTTTAGTGTTGTGTTATAATTCATGTAATAGACTAGCTAAAATTCCCAGATATGCTAGTATGATATGGTTTTTTTTCTGTAATCTGTTTGCAGCTGTCAACTCTTAGGGGGTCACAATGTTCAAGGGATTTGCGGGAGCTGTAGTGTTACTAGTTCTGTAAAATTACTTTTTTGTCTGCCAGAAAAATTCTTTCCCAAAAGTCTAAACTTGATAATATTCCCACATTGGTCCTCTGTACTTTAGAAAAAAAAAGAGTGTCCCAACTATCTCTGGGAATGTCTCTGAGATGCCTGAGCAGGCTGCTCCCTTCAGATTTACTGCCTCCACAAAAATGGGGCAATCCAAGTCTGTAAAACAAGGACAAAAACTGAGATAAAGGATTAGCTATAAAACCAGGGGGAAAACTGACAAGTAGAACAACTAGAGAAAGATATTCTAGCTAACACGTAACTAGATACCTTTGTTTGTTCCAATACTCTTACAATGAATTCCTATGATAAGTTCTGGCATTCAGAGCCAAGTCCTCAGTTTCCATAGAGATAGAGTACTTTCCAGATAAGGCATAAGATTAACTACTTAATGATTTTTCCTTTCCTTTCATGGTCCTACACTTATTTCCTTGGAGTTAGGCTTTGTTAAACTTCAAAGGCCCTTGATAGGTCTGAAGGGTTCCAGCTATCTTGGAAACTTGTGGTTTCTCCCTGGTTCATGCTCAGCCAGCTGATGAACCTGTAACTGTGTAAGCAAAGATGACAGTTTCACCTGGAATCAAGTGACATGGGCATCTAATGAGTATTTCTTCTATTTTTGTACAGTCTGACAGCCAGCCACTTCTAGCCTAAATCTTAACTGCTCTTTCATATAAAGCTATTAATGCATCCACATTAACTGTTACATAAAACCTGGGTAACAGCAACATCCACATGCAAATAAGATTCTTGGCTTTATCATCCTGTAGGGATTGCAGATGACCTGTAACTAGTACTGACTAGTTTTGACATGACTGTGAGATGAACCAATGCCTTCCTCTAGACTGTCAAGCTGTTCCAGCGCCATCATCAAGAAACAAAAAAAGAAAGAAACAATTGAAATCCTAGTCTGTATTTTGCATGGCACAGTTATATGATGTGCAGCTCCAAAAGTGCAACTCTCTTAGAAACACAGCTGGCAAATCTCTTTGTTGCACTAACAAATTCTCAAGTATTTGTACAAGCCTCACAAGCAAAGTTCTACTCAAGATTAATTATGGTATTTCCTACCTTTTTTACTCACTCCACTGCTACATATTTCCAGTTCCTTGGAGTTATATAATCATTACTCATCTTGGACAATAATCTCTGTTCCTCCACATCTCAATAAAACGGAAACTTTTGCAAATTTCCCTGTCAAGTCTCATAATCGTAAACGCACAGTCACGGTCTTCAACCACCAGTGTTAATAATTTCTTTCATAGTTTGATCTTGGCAACAAACCAAAACCCCACAACTGTAGTTACTCCAAACATAATACCATGAGCCAAGTTAATCCATGATCTAATACTGATGACATTGGTGGATTCAGTCCAGAGACAAATGTAGCTTTAAGTTCTTTTGAAATGGAACATACTTTCAAATTTCCAAACAGCAATAATACTTGTTTAAAAGTTAGGGGGGTTATGCTCTTAGGACAGAGATAATAATATGAAATTGTTGTCCTTGCAAATAAATTTTATCTAGTAATCTTTCTAAATAACACAAACATATGCTGTATATGAGTATTTCCTCTAATCTTTTTCTTACTGTCCTCTGTTTTCAAGTTCATCTATTTTTCTTGTGTGTCCTAAAAGGCAAAGACAGTCCAATACATAGCATTAGAACACGTATTCTTATTCTCTAAGCAACATCACATTTGTAATACATCTGTATAAGCTTTCTGTACTCTAAGAGACAGTGACACAAATTTTCAGGAACAAGCTTTAGCTGAGTTAACTCACAATTATAGGCTTCTTTGATGTTTTTCACTTGGAAAGTGTTCTTCACAGTGAAAGATGTTTATAGTTACCATTCTAACAGGCTAAAGTAATTACAACACCAGCCTCTGAAGATCAACCGTAGCAGACAGGCTTAGTCCTACTCCTCAGAGTACTTTAGCTGGCTGGATTGACATAAGGACCAGAGAGAATCCTTCCATGAGTGCCAAGGGAACAAGTTAATGCTGTTACACAGCTGCTCTCCATCACCTTTAGAAGTCATGAGGATCAGGAGAGGTTCTTCATAACTGGAAAAAGGTAAACACACCCATTGTCAAGAAGGCCAAGAGAATGATCCAGAGAACTGCAGGCCAGTCAGTCTCATTTGTGGTCCTGGAAAGGTTGTAGAGCCATTTCCAGACCAAGGACAAAATATGCCTGACAAAGTGTCTTGCCTTCTATAATGAGATTGCTCTTTGTGTGAATGAGGGGAGAGTGATGGATGCTATGTAACTTGACTTTAGCAAGGCTTGTGATATGGTCTCTTACAGTATCCTTAGAGGCAAAATTCTAAGAACTGGGTAAGTGGATAGCTCGGTGGGAAATCAGCTGGAGTGTGGGGCTCAAGATACTGTGATCTGTTCTAAGAGTTGCACTGGCAACTGGTTACCAGAGGCATTGTTGTGGCCAGTGACATGTCACGTCTTTGTTAACAATCTAGATGATGGAGTAGAGTACATTTTCAGTGAGTTTGAACATGATTCCAAATGAGAGATCCCAAGGGGAAGAGCAGGGCTGTTGAAAGCTGAAGAAATGAGTTGAAGGGAATGTCATGAAGTTCAGTCACTTTTATGTCTCCTTCTTTACAGTGCAGTCATGCTTTGCATGGTCTAGAGAGAAAAGCTGCTGACTGAGAAAGAAAATAAAGAAATGGCTTATTTCACCCTGAACTTGGCACTCATGATACCTATCCAACCAAGCCTTGTGTGAGCTACTATAACAATGTTCATTGACCTTTGTTTCTTCTATAAATGCTTATCATATGCATTGCCTTACTGCAACATTCTATACTATGAAATGGGTTGACTGAGCACAGTCCTAGTGCAGGATTTGGGAACACACCCATGCTCTACTTTCCTCTCTTGGTGACTTTAGGGCCACCAAAATGATCAGAGGGCTGGAGCACCTCTCTTATGAACACAGGCTGATGGAGTTGGGGTTGTTCAGCCTGAAGAAGAGAAGACTCCAGGGGGACCTTAGAGCAACCTTCCAATACCTGAACTGAGCCTATAAGAAGGCTGGGGAAGACCTGTTCACTAGGACATGTAACAATAAGAGAAGGGGTAATGGTTTTAAGTTAGAAAAGGTAGATTTAGGTTGGACATTAGGAAAAAGATCTTGAATATGGGGGATGGGGGTGGTGGATCACTGGAACAGGTTGCCTAAAGAGGTGGTGGAGGCCCTATCCCTGGAGACATTCAAGGTCAGGCTTGGTGGGGCTCTGAGCAATCTGTTCTAGTTGGAGATGTCCCTGCTTATTGTAGGGGGGGGTGGACAAGATTACTTTTAGAGGTCCTTTCCAACCAAATACATTCTACCATTCTATGACTTTCCTATATCAACTTGTCATAGCTTCCACAACCATGTCTACATTTTTCAGTCTAAACCCTGAATATGTATACATTTACTTTATATTCCTTTATTCTCTGAGAGTTAACTTTAGCAACTCTGTATTCTGACAACATGTGGCAAGAATTTGGGGAAGCACTTCCTTTTCTTGGATTGGTTGTGGTTTTATTAATTTCTTCAATTGTTGTCCCTTTGGTTTTGCAGTGGCTCAGCTTTTCTGTGAAAACACTGGCTACTTATAATTTGTCATTTCTCTTTTATTTCTCCTCTCGATCTGGCCAGTGCTGTCAACTTTTCCCTTTCAAAAGACAGAATGGGACCTGAAGACTGAGGAACAGAGAAGCTTTTGTATCAAAGATTAAACAATTTTTAATATTCCTTCTTGGTTTCATTACTCTGTGGTTGGTGTGCACTCTGAATGGGCTTGACCAGATGGAAAGGCTCCTGATGGTTTAATCTGCATGCATAAAAAGTTACGAACAACATCTCTCTCAGAAAGTAACTCCTTTTGAGATCCTAACACTAAGGTGGTGATTAAAGAAGTGATCTTACATCTGACATCACCTGGAGAGATGGAGGAAATAAAGTATAAATCCTACTATGAAGTACACAGTTGATCTTCAAGATAAGCCTCCTATTTGCCCTCCTATATACAGCTTCTCTGTGTTATATTTCTCTTGCTAAACCACTTCTCTTTCTTGCTGCTGTCTCAGACTCTTCTTCACATTCTTCCCTATTTCTCTACAGCTCATCTCCCTTTCTAATCCCCTTTTTATTCATACATACTACCATGCACACCCAACAGCAGAGTGTCTGTTGTCCAGCCATCACATTCCCTTGATCTAACTTGGAAGAAGAAAAAATATGGTCACCTGCTATGGAAGGCTGATGTAGAAATGACTCCTTGACTTGAAGCACACCCTTCTATTGTTTGTGAAATATGATTACATATGTTTTTTATCTTTCATCCTGTTACTCAGAGAAAATTAACTTTCCAGGGCTAGCACTTGGTTGCTATTATTCCCCTAGTGAAAACACAGCAACATACTCTGCAAGTGCTCTGATATATCTGCATACAACACCATCCTTCAGCAAAGGTCTTCTAAATTAGCTGTACAAATTAGTAGGGGGCATTTCTCCAAATAAATACTTAACAAAGGTAAAAAGCCTCAATGTACCTCCAGAATGCATGGAGTGCTTCAAACCTGCAACACATTAAAATAACTCATATTCAAGGTCTGCCTACAAAGGGGCTGCCCTGCTGCTGTCTCTTGTGGCATCCAGAGATTTCCATGTACTATTTTGCCAATTCATTTAGAGAGCTAAGCATCTAGTAGCTTACTGAGTGCTATGTCCACAAAGCTGCCAGGTACAAGCTGAAATAAGCACCAGTAACTCATCTCATAGCAGATCTAATGTCAGCTAATAGTTAAAATACTCAATACATATGTAAGGAGCTCCACTCAGTGGCAAGAGAATGTATTTTCAACTATGGTACCTAACACGAGACGAAAGGAGTCTTTGGAAATGTAAATATGCATACTAAACAACCTCTACTTAATTCAAACTCTGCTTAATTTATTTTAATCAAAGCAGTAGAATAATGACCTTTCACTAGGATAGCTTTATTCACCTCCAGCAACAATTTCTGAGAAAATTCAATCACTGGCTATGGGAAGATGTTGTTTAATCAAGCAGACACTCTGAATTATAAATACTAAGTAGAAAAGAGTCTTGTTCAGGTGCTTTACAACCTATGATTGGCATACTTGTCATTCTGAGCACTAATGGAGTGAATTACTCGGTATGATTGCAAGGCCCTGATGACATCCTGACAAGTTAGGGTTGATGAATATTTATTTAACACTACAAGACAGTTATCTTTATAATAAATAGATAAACATGAAACTTTGAATAATTTCTTTTAAATGGCATTTGAGTTTTTTTTAATGTTATTGGAGTCTGATATATAATCACTTTGATTAAAACAGAAAAAACCCCAACCCTCTGTTTTGATTTGGTTGTGGTTGTGTTTTTTTTTTAAGCTAGTCAAACTGTCGGGAATAAACATATCAAAATGGAGATGCTAGTAGGGAGCAAAGATGAAGGCAATGGCAGGGGAAATGCCAGAGGAGCTGCAGCTGGCGCCAAAGGCTGTTAGGCTCCAACAGATGGAAACAGCAGCTCTGACTATGAGCAGAGGAAACATGCCTGAGATAAATGAGCTCATTAGGATGCTGCTTCTCAGCAAGAGTTCACTGAAAATTATAGATCAGTTCAGCATCTCCTTTTGCTCCTGCTCTTTGTGTGTTTTGCCCCTTCCCTTATCCTTGCTCTTGCTTCTATTTGAAACACTTCCTCCAGAACACACTTCTCATTCCACTTGTAGTGGCTGCACAGTGAAGTGTTCCTACTTCCCCACCTACAAATGTGCTTCATGGCAGTATTTCCCCTCCCCACGTTCAGTTTAAGAAATGCTGCATCGGAAATTTCTAGTTGGAGTTGGGGTAGAATGGCAGAATGTACCTTGGAATGTAAATGAGAAAAAAAGTCTGAGACTGCTGTTAAACAATGTACTGGCTGACTGAATTATGCAGGATATATCCTGAGTTAGACTTAGGACAAGCTTTGGAGACTTTCAATTACTATGTTCTGACTTGGTATTAAAGACCTGATTTAAGAAAAATTGTAGATAGCTTTATTTTCAGTATTATTTCTGTATGTCTTTAATCATGTTTGCCAAATATAATAAAGGTCCTCCCTACTCCACAATTAAAAGTCATATTCTTCTGTATCACGGTGGAATCTAGACTCTAAGGGTTTAATTCCTGTAATTCTTGTCCAGCCGTGTGGTTCTACTATTACTGTATTCAGAAACTGAAACATCTTCTGTGCAGAAAGCAAAAATCAGTGAGATTCTGGAAGCCACACTGTCTGGTACAGAGCAGGGGAGCTAGTGAGTGGGAAATGAAGTCAGAAAAGCTGTGGCTGGGGCCAGCAGGGAAGTGCCAGGCTCTAACTGGGAATCAATCAAGTACCTATTGCTGGAAGTAGGTACAGGCACCACATGGGATCAGTGCTCACCTAATCATCTACATGCTTATATTAAGCCTATCTACCAGTAGAGTTATAACTCTCAGAAAACTGGGCAGTAGCTGGTAACCACCAATCCACAGGTTTATCACCAGTACAGATATTTTCCTCAGGATGAAACACAGCAGTCAGCAGCACACTGCCTAAAATCTGCCTAGGTTCCACAGGAGGTGTCAAAGTCCCTTTTGAAGGATTTGGCTTTAGGGACAACCAACATGTTTCTTACTAGACTTTTCATGTTCCTGCAGCATAAGAAAAACTTTATTCCTACTATTACCCTCTTGTTTTGCTGGACCTAGTGGGATTTTTAATTAAGTCTAGTTTCATACCTCGATCATTTTTCTCCTTTTCTGATTTTCAGCTAACTACTGGCAAACTGGCAATATTTTTGTGTTTGTCTGCCTGCCAGAGATTTTGTGTCTTCCTAAGTGGATGTCATATTTTCGCTTTTTGCAGATGGAAAATCACACTCCCATTTAATAGAACAAAACCAATCAAAGCTGTGAAATAATTAAAAATAAATGTATCTAAACATAATCTTCCTTTGCTTTCCATTCCTCAATACTGAATTTGAAGTAACTAATCTAAATTTAATGCTAAGTTTTTACCTTTACCTTGGGTTTGGTTTTTTTTCACACTCCAAGTCTATAACATCAGTTACCACAACAGGGTTTTATAACATAAAGCCAAGCAGTATTGATAACTAGGAGATGGAATTCTGCCTTTATATTAGACTTTGATAAAAGTAAATGTAAAAGTGATTAATTTTTTGTTTAGTCCTGTTTTAAATATAAACGTAGATAAGGGATCTTTCCATCTAATCTCTGCCCCATTCCTACAAATGTACCTTTTGGTGTTCAATGGCTCTACTTAGGAGAAAACCAGATACAGAGCTGGGAATGAAGAAAAATATGGCAAGGAATAGGACAAATGGACAACATCAACATGAGGGTTAGAACACTAAAATTAATATAGCATGACATTTTGGAAACACTGCTATACACAGTATAATAAAATTGCCTTTGACTTTTGCACTCTGAAGTTCTAGCCACTCAATAGAAGTATTTTATACATTAAGCTCTCAAAGTATTTCTAAGAATGGGATAAACCACAGAAAATTATTCAGTCACAGTTTTATCAAGGGAAACACATTTTTGGGAATTCTATTTAAATATTACTTTTAATGTTAATTTGAAAGCTTTCAGAGACGCATTTGAATTCCTCATTATTATAATCTGTAGCCTTAATCTGCTACATTCAGCTACAGGCTTATGTCAAAGCACAGTAAGAGACTGGCATCACTGCTAGCCCAGAACATCTTAAAGATACTGAGGCCTATGTGGTAGTCTGTGGCTGTGTACAGAAAAACTGGAAGCATGAGCTACAGTGGTAATATGCACTAAAATGGGTCATGAAATTACAGAAATCACTAGGGGTTACTTTTGAGAACACAAACTGATTAATGATGATAAATGAAACACCAGATCAGAAAGGGAAATAAGGTGCTTATCCTTTCAAGTGCAGTGGAGGGGTGAAGTTATCTTAAACTTCAATTATCTGTTGATGATTAAAATGTTGGGGTTTTTTTATATTCTAAGACTTGAAAAAGATGAGTCACTGCCAGTAATTCTGATTTTTCAGCCTGTTGAAAGAGGAGAAACACCACTTCCTTTATTTTTAAGTAAGGGTGTTAACAAACGTTCAGATGACATCTTAAGATGCTTAAGGGCAAGTCTCAACACATCCACTTGGCTCACTTCCCTTGATGCAAGCCCAGACAGGTGCTGCTCTGTACCCGAAGATTCCCCATGTCCCTTTTAGTCTGTCTTCCTTCTACCACCCCAGCTGGAAAGGCTTATCAGGTCCTGCAATGAACCAGGAGGGGAGGGAGCCCTGCAGAAAAAAAAACAAAACAAAACCAAACCTGGGCTTCTTTGTGGCAGAATTAATTTGCTGCTGGCTTAGGAGCCTGAAGAGAGCGGGCGAGCACCCGTGGGGTACAAATAACTAACTGGGGCATGAGGAGACAAGCAGGACCACGTCTGGGATCCTCTATTTTGACGAAGGAGCACTGAGGAGCCCTGGACCCTATCCCAGGGTCAGCAAAGTGTTATTCCAGCCGCAACTGGGATGTGGAAAGAGACCTCGCAGCTGCCCCACCGCGAGCAGGCGGCGGTGGCAGAGGCCATGGCGAGGAGCTCAGCAGGGGCGCGGGGCGGGCCGGGGGCTCGCTCACAGACCGGGCAGGCCTCGGGCAGCTGCGGATGCTGCGGGAGGGACGAGACCGTCCGGGCCCTGCGCCTGCAGCGCTTCCGGCTCCGCGCCGGCCGGATGACGTAATTCCGCTCCGGAGTGTTTCCGGGCCGTCACTTCCTCCCCCGCCGCCGCCGTCGCCGTTTCCTGCCTGGCCGGAGGGAGCTCGTGTCCCTCCCCGGGCTCCGAGCGCGCCCCCGCCCCGCGCCCTCCCGCCCGCCGGCCTCTGCCGCCCCCCCCCCCCCCCCTCCCGCCGCATCCCGCCGCCCCCTCCCGCCGCCCCCCGCCGCCGGGCCCTTCGCCGCCGCCGCCATGGCCATGAGGCAGACCCCGCTGACGTGCTCCGGGCACACGCGGCCCGTGGTGGACCTGGCCTTCAGCGGCGTCACCCCCTACGGGTACTTCCTCATCAGCGCCTGCAAGGGTGAGCCCGGGCGGGGCTGTGGGAGCGGGGAGCTGGTCTGGGTCTGCCTGGCGGGGATGTCCTCGGCGCCGGGCGGCGGGGCAGCAGCAGCGCCGCGCCTCCGTCCCGCTGCTCCTAGGCCGCTGGGGTTGGGGGTAGCGCGGGAGGAGCCGCGGACGGGGGGTTGTGCCGGGCTGCCCTCTTCGCCCCCCGAAGCGCTGGGGCTTGTAGGGCGATACCGGCTTCCAGTGTCACCGAACGGAAAAGGGAGCGGGCAGCTGAATTTCGTGGTGCTTAGCTACCGGGTTAGCCTCGGGGTGTCGTGGCCCGCCTTCGGCCTGTTTGGATTCAAACCGTGGAGGGGGAGCCTCGGAAAGATTTACTTCCAAAATTGCCTGTTTCCACCGTCAGTGGACGTGTTCTGTAGATTTTAAAGCGAGCTCCTGTTTAACCGGGGCAGCTGCCTTGCCAGCCACAGTGACAATGTCTACTTTCCCGTCAGAACCCGCATGATGTGAATAGCATTCCTTCTCCATACACGCATACGTTAATCTTACAAACGTATTTGTAAGTTGAAAAAGACCTTTCCTTCTGTCTTGGAGTGCTTCCAGTTCAGCTGTACGTCTTGAACAACTTTCTGATAGGCTCCCAGAAAAAAATAATCACATGAAAAGCTTTCTATTTCTGTTTCATTTTTACAACATCTGCTTATTTGTTCGAAGCCTACCTGATTACAAACACAAGACTTGTATCTGCATGCTGCTAGTCTGAAAATAGAGTTCCAAAGTGAAAACAGGCCTGTCCTGCCTGAAGAAAACTTTAGTAAAAATAAAACCTAAACAAAGTGCTCTTTTCAATCCCCTTAATGCAAACCTAAAGAAAAAAAAATCTTATTTCCAGTAGCATTTTAATATCTACAGTTTTAGGTGTATGCAGTAAGTACAGCTGCATGCCTAAGCTCTTCAGCTAACCTCTCTTACCAAGGGTAGCTTCATAAAGTATGTTGCGTTTCCACATGGCTGGTGCAAGGGAGTGTTTTTTTAAAAAAACAGGTTCCTTTTTTTATCATGTTACCTGAATTTTTTTTTTTTGTTTTTGTGAAGATGGGAAGCCTATGTTGCGTCAGGGTGACACGGGAGACTGGATTGGCACCTTTCTAGGTCATAAAGGTGCGGTTTGGGGTGCCACTTTAAACATGGATGCCACTAAAGCAGCTACAGCAGCAGCAGATTTTACAGCGTAAGTGATTGACAGTCTTGGAGGTCTACTTTGATTTTAGTCTATAATTCTCTTTGGTGACATAGAGCTGTAGTAAGTTACTGATTCATTTGTTTATCTTTAGTAATTGATAGCTTATTTGTGGTAAGCCAGATCAAAGCCTAGACTTTTAAGTTCTTGGAAGCAGATAACAGTTATGATACAGCAGATACTGTCATGATGAACAACTGTGCTTCTTGATAAATGTACTTAATTACAGTACCAGTTTGCTAGAATAACGTTTCTATGTGGCTATAATCTCGGGTACTCTACTTATAGCAAAGTTAAAAGAGTGATTTTTATTTTGCCTCTACCAGTTAGTCTCTTGTTACTACAAAAAAACTCTTGTGAAAATTCTAGTGAATTATTTATTTGATTTTATTTTTGTTGTTGTTGTTTGTTAGTGCTGTTTGCAGCATATATTACCATTTGGCAAGTTGAATCCTGTTAGGAGAGGGCAATCTCTAATAATAAAGTTGTGGGGAACTGCCTTTGTCCTATAACTAAAGTGCTAATTATTGTGCATTATCTTGAAGAAAAGAATAAAGGAAAATGGTAGGATAGTGTAAAAAAAAATAAATCTTCAGTAAAAACATGAAGTATTCTCATTCACTAACTAGGTTATACCTTATAAGAATGTAGCATTTATGATACAATTCTATGATGGTGTCAGGAAAGCTTGCTTACAAACTAATCTGACTGCCCAGGTTGTTTTGTCCTGGTTCTGCTAACATGCAAATGCTTTCTCTTGCCATTTAGCAAAGTGTGGGATGCTGTGTCAGGCGATGAACTAATCACATTGGCTCACAAACACATTGTCAAGAGTGTGGATTTTACGCAGGTATGAAAAACCTTTGTTCTTTATTCACCAGAGAAGTATGTTTTGCTATGAGTTAAGTTTTCTACTTTTTACATGTGTGTCTCAACAGGCAAACAATTCAGCATGCCACTTTAAGATTGTAACTTAGCTGTAATGAGTGTATGAGAGGCTGTCTGAGAGAAAGAACTGTTAGCTTAAGACTCTCAGATGAAGGCTGGTATTTTGATTCAAAATAGAGTTGACCCTTTACACTTCTGTTTCAGGATAGCAATTATCTGTTAACAGGTGGACAGGATAAACTGTTGCGTATCTATGACTTGAGCAAGCCAGAAGCAGGTGAGTCTGCTTTTAGAACTGTTTCTTGTTTTTTGGAGTTAAAGTTCTGAAATTGAGAGCTACCTCTTACGAATCACAGAAACTTGAGGATTGTTTTACAAATGTAGTGTGTATAAACTTTTGCTATAGTAAGATAATCTGTATATTTTAAGTTTATGCTTTTATAAGTGAGTTAGAGTTTATCTATAATGGACTTCAAAGGTAGCATGTTTCCATTTAACACGGACTCATTAGAAATAGGTGTAATTGAATAAAATTTAAATAAAATAAATAAGACTCTGCATATATAAGTGTGTTTAAATTCATGTTGGTACTGAACTACTGATGATTTATATGAAGCTAGAGAACCTTAATGTAGAACTAGTGAAGCTTTTTAAATGTAGACAATCAGATACCCAGTTTGCATGTATTATGTTCCTGGAATAAGATGTACAAATCAAGTCATAAGTGCTCGGAAGTGATTTTACAGTTTCTAGTAATTGAAAATCCTTATAGCTTAAGAAAACTTCCCAACTGTTGCATGACATTATTTCATTTACTTACATGTATTAAAATATTTGGCTTTATTTTAAGAACCTGATATTATCAGTGGACATACGTCTGGCATTAAAAAGGCTTTATGGAGCAGTGATGACAAACAGATTCTTTCAGCTGATGATAAAACTGTCCGGTAAGAAAAAGTCACTTTCAGTTTTTTAAGAAGCTTGCTTTTGTTTATTATCGTGCCATAATTTATGTGAGACTATAGTTATACTTGGGTTGTTTTTGTAAAGTATGTAAGTAGCATAGGTTGTTTATGTCCAGTTGATAGGAGATGTACTGAAACCTTGACAAACCTGGCTGCTGGGAAGAAGAATTGAAAAAGACCCTTCCTCAAACTATGCTGTCCAGAAAAGATGGGCTATGTGTCTTACTGCTTCATCAGCTTTCTGGGCAATATGACCAGTGTCATCTCATGCCTAGCTGTCTCACTATTCTTACTTTTACAGCACAAAGGAGAAATAAATAGAATGGTCTTCCCTGCTTTGTAGAAGGAAGGATGGGAGGGCAAAGTGGCTGGTGCAATGTAGTGTACCTGCCTGCAATCTCCTTCTGTAATGCCCTGTAGTCTCCTTTTCAGCTCCAGGTCTTTTTGGTTTCCTGGTGTTCAAGAGAGACAAGAGCCTAGTACTTTTTACTTTTCTCTGATTTGTAGAAGTAGAAATGCAGCAGTCAGCTAATGAATGAAAATATTCTTGTCATAGCAAAGCATTTTCCATTATTTTCTCTTTAGATAGCTCTTACAGCCCTGAACAGAAAACTGTATTATCTTAAATGAATCTGTTCTTGGTATGTTTGCATTAGTACTTCATTGCCTTGTGAGATATGACGGCAGAATGGAATCCTCAAGCCTTGCTTCTAGAAAGCTTTGTTGCTTAGGAGGCTTTAAACAAGGTTTTTACTCTCTCAGAGAATCCTTGAGTAGTTAAATGGTGTGTGTACCATTTAATGGTGTTGCATTGAGCTTCAAAAGTAACAGGATTTTAAAGTAAGCGTGTCTTCCTTCTCACTTAGGCAAAGTGTTAAAATAAGGATGCCACTGGAAATCCCAAGTACCTGTGGAATCAAACCATGTTCTCTCTTAGGTGGCTTTTTTCATCCACATTTTGCCATGGATGGGAGGTGAAAATTGTTTGATTTGCTGAAGTAATCTTGAGAGTTGTCTTCTCCTTTTTGTTTCCTCTTAAGCCTCTGGGACCGGAGTACCATGACTGAAGTGAAGGCACTAAATGTTGCCATGTCAGTGAGCAGCATGGAGTATGTTCCAGAAGGACAGATACTTGTGATAACCTATGGGAAGACTATTGCTTTTCACAGTGCAGAAACGTGAGTCCAAACCACAGAATTTTCACAGATTGAGTAATGGGCTTGGTTGTGGGTAAAAACTGGCTGCACGAGGTCAAAATCACCAAGTTGTAATATCTTTGCTTTCTGCCTTGTCAAAAGCAGTGTAAAACAACTACCATCTTGTGAAATGGTGAACCCTTAACTGTCTGTAAAATGCTAGATTGTAAAGATTCAGTGCCATTTCTGTGTTTTACACTAACTGTAATTGCAGTTAAATAAGTATTGGCAAGAATTCAGTTCAGTGCTTTTCAGAGAACTAATTATTTATACATCTCTATGATGTCTTAAGAAAACAATTTACACACTTAAATGTATTCCAGAGAGTAGTTCTGAGTATGTGAGCTTTTGTTTTGCTTACTCTGAACTTGTTTCTGACTTGATGAGCTTGATTTTCAAGTATTAAAACTTGTTTCAGAAAGGGGTTGTGTTCTGTTTTTCTTAAAATCAGTTGTGATTAATGCAATCACAGTTTCTTTGCTCAGAATCTTTTTATTTTTTTTAAATTAACTTTATTAACAAAATTCTCCCTCAGTTTAGAGCAGATTAAATCATTTGAAGCACCTGCTACAATCAATTCTGCATCACTTCACCCTGCAAAAGAGTGTTTGGTTGCAGGTGGTGAAGATTTTAAACTCTACAAATATGACTATAATACAGGAGAAGAATTAGGTATGTTTGTCTTCCTTAATAAAAAGAGTTCTAAAATGGGTGTTAGATTAATGAAATAATGACTAAGAAGTGAAACTGTTGTACTCAAGGTCTTAGCATAGCATGCTGTACAAGAGGATGAAAGGTAAATTACCAGTTGAGTATTTTTTTTATCTCGGTACACTTAACAGTATTCCTCTAGAATTAATTAAAGCCTCCATTAAACTGCTCTTTTCACCCTTTAAAAAAAAAAAAAAGTTGTCATCTGTATTGTGGCAGTAGCAAGCTGTATGTTAACTTGTGTCATACTATAGGATTTATTATGTCAGCTGAGTGGCAGCTACTTGCTTTTATGAAAAATACGATATATTTGTGTTCTTCTTAATGTTGGCCAAATATATTTTTTTTTAAAATTGTATTTCTAAGTTTGTTTGTTCATCCTGTCCTCATTTAAAATGTTATGTGTACAGAGTGAATAGTTGAAGGAACAGAGCATGTGTACTCCATGCCACTGGTTTGCTTTGTAGTTTTGCTTAGAATAGATAAGCACCTGTTTTCTTGCAGTTAATAAAACATCAATATGTTACCTAAATTAGGGATCACTGAGACGTCAATTAATGGCAGCTTTGTGTTGTGTCAGAAGTACTGACAAAGTGCCTCCCAACAGTGTTTTTTTTTTTCCCCTCTTCTGATCAGTTTGTATTTACTAATTTCAGTTGTTGACTGAAATTTGAAATTGATGTTTTCTTTTTGTCTTTTCTCACAGAATCTTACAAAGGACACTTTGGTCCAATTCACTGTGTGAGATTTAGCCCTGATGGGGAGTTATATGCAAGTGGCTCTGAGGATGGCACACTAAGGCTGTGGCAGACGATAGTAGGGAAAACCTATGGTCTTTGGAAGTGTGTAGTTCCTGGTAAGTGTGCAGGTGTTTCTGGTGAAACTTGGCTGCTTCATCTGCACTTTTAAAGTAATATCTATTGTAAGTGGTATACATCATCAGAATTTCGTACAGGAACTGTATTGTCTTCTGACAATGTGTTAGATTTAAGGATTTGCTTTTTTGGTTGTTATTTAAGCAGTTAACTTCAAACCTGTAAGCTTATTGAATATAAACTCTTGGTGGATATGTAAGCAAATGTCTGATGTATTTTTATGTTAAAGAGCAAGAAATATGAAGTACCACTTTTATAAGTCTTACAGAGAGAAGAATATGTAGAAAAAAGTATGGATGATAGTTTTATTTTACATTGTGCTTCAGTTCTCTAAGCCTGGGGCTGGGAGACGGGCGAGAATGTTTAGAAAACTGCTGTTGAGTATTCATTAACAGATTGCTTACCCAACTGTTCATCCTCAACAATTAGGTGGATAATCTTATTTTTTTTAATATGGTGGGTGAGGGGAAACTAGAAGTACTTACTGTTTTTTTTCCCTTTTCTTTACAGAAGAGGAGAATGCAGAAGCAGCCAAAGCAAGGACCACTCTTCCAGGAACTGCAGAGGAGGAAATAGGTAATTCACTGAACTGACAGCTTCAACTTAGCTAAGTGCTAAAAGATCAGTCAAGATGGTAGCATACTGTAGTATGGAAGAGGTAGTTCCCCAAGTGCCTACTGGCATCTTTGAATGCGTTTTCCTGAAAATGACCACATGGTAAGTGCCAGACTAGTGACTAGAGCTGTGCAGGCTGAGCAGATGGGGTAGAATAACTGCATCAAGTTAAATGGGAAAACAAACTGAACTGGTCTTTAAGCAATCCCTGCAACGTTTGTTTGTTTTTTATATCTAAGTTGAATTTTAATGATAATACCCTTTTTATTTAATTGCAGAAGAACTTGCCTCAGAAAACTCAGACTCGGTCTACAGCTCAGCTCCTGAAGTTAAGGCCTGATTATTGCAAGTGTTACTCAACATACGGACATAAGAGATGGAATCAAGTGAACAGTGATAAACAGCAGCCTTCCAGAGTGTGCTCTCAACATATAAGGCAAAGATGGGCAGTAATTGATGAGAATGCGGTGGAACTGGCTAGGTGTTGTTTGTAAGAGAACTGAGTATCCAAAAAAAACAACCAACAAGACATGTAGTAGAGTTTTGCTGTCTTTTTAGCATAACTGCCTACTGTCTTTTCAAAGAAGTGCACAAACCAAGATCTAGTCTCTGTAATTTCAGTTAGACTCATTGTAGTGTGTTTTCTTTATTACGGACAAGAGATACAATGTCTTTTACCTTTTTATTTTATTCTTGAAAGCTGGAAAATTTGGCTTTAGTTGAAAATAAGGTTTGTGTACTGAAAGTATTTGGTTTGGGTTTTGTTTCATTGTATGCTGCTTCTGAAAGTTTAGATGTTTTCAGTTGTCTAAATAAAATGCCTCTAAAAACTCTTATCTTAGTGTTGAGCTTTGGGTTCATGGAATGGCAAAGCAACCAAGTTAACAACATAATTGTTTCCAGGATCTTGGTGTTGTACTGTATGGAGGAGAAAGCAGTTACAATGTGTTTAACGTTGGTACAGAGGGCGGCAGGTTCTTTGATCTGTAAGCTTTGTGGTTTTTTTATTCTTTAAAGTTTGAATGTAAACATGAGTCTCTAAAATCAAAAGCAGTGAAAACTCCTAAATTAAACATGCTGCCTGAAATATTTGGTTGTACATGAAAATCTCAGACATTGGCTCTGAATCTGTATAAAGCTTGGGTTTAGTCCTCCAGACTGGATAAAAAAGTTACTCTCTCAAGGTTACAAATCATATTTTCTTCATTAAAGAAAATACTGACATTCTTCCACTTGTGACTTCCTTTAATGTTATGCTGAAAGATTTACATTATGCATCCTGTGTGCAAAGCAGAAAAGTTATGCAGAGGTATATTTATCCACACACTTTTTATTCACGTGTCCTTACTGTTACCTTAAATTCTTCCCAGGTAATGCTATCATGTTGGAAAATTGAAGCTTACCATTTGAAAATGGATATAAATTGAAACATGGGCAATGCTGTCAGAACATAAGAAAATATTTTTCTGTTGTGATGGGCAGCCAAGCACTGTAATGGGTTGTCTGGAAAGGTTGTGAAGTGTCCATTCTTGACACTCAAAACGCAACTGGAACCTGCTGTAGCTCAGCCTGCTTCAGCAGGTGGAAAGGCTCAGGTGGTTAACAGAGGTCCCTTCCAACTTCAACTGTTGGGGAGGGGTGGTAGGAAGGAAAACAGAATGATGCCATAGATCATGGTGTCTTAATGCAGTAGTAGTAGTAAGGATACATTATTTTGCAGACTATCCTAAAATCAGTTGTGCAGTTAAGTATTTGAATTTTACTCTTAAGAAAAAGGCAACTTACAACCCTCTGATTTAGAGCTAATTATTTCAACGTTACTGAATCTGTTAAGAGTTGATGAGGGCTCCAAATCTAGCGCTTCAGCCTAGAAGCTGTTCATTCTGCAAGCTGCAGGATGTGCTTAAAACAAGGCACTTGTACGCCTCAGGGTGAAACTTCTTGCAGGCTCTGGTCCTTACACCGTTTTTGAAGTAGGCTGTGTAGCATTTTATAGAGGAGTCCGGAATAGCGCCCTCAGATTTCAGAGCCGTGCCCATCGCTGCTTCGCATGGTGCTGTTGTGAACATGTGGGTTCTTCGCTGGCACGGAGCACGCAGGGCTGAAGTTGCAACTCGAAGAAAGGGGGAGCATTGAGACAGCAAGGTAGGTGTTATTTATCGCTAAAGGAGCAGAAGGTTTTAGTACTTCCTTTCACACAACAGCAGTGGAAGCTCAGGGGTGGGGGTAGGCCTTGGTTACCGACAGCCCCGGGACGAAGGGATGGCTGCTACGGCGATGGCGGCCCGGGGCCACCTGCTTCCTGCCCGTGCGGGGCGGGACCGGAGAGGCCGAACTCTGCCCGCCCCGCCCGGCTCCGGCAGCAGGGGCGGAGAGGCGCCGGCAGCCAGGGCTATGGCGGGCCGAAACCCGGGCACCGAGCTGGGTAAGGGGTGCCCGCCCGCTGGGGCGGGGCTGTGGTGTGAGGGGTTCCCGAGGCGGCCGGTGGCTGGGCAGGGGAGCGCCCGGTGGGCGGGGGCGGCTGCCGGCGGCGGGAGGCCTCCCGCCAGCCTGGTCGCGCCGCTCCCCCGCCCCAGTCGGGTCACCCGCCTCGGCGTGTACGGGCCAGGCTGCTGCAGAACGTTGGTGGTTTGCGTTTTGTTTTGTTTTGTTTCGAAAATCCAAAGTAGAAATAGACTTTGCGATTGTTTTAGATCCTTTCAGTACTTGTGACATACCGTTCGGGCTGTCTCCTCACCCGGGAGGTCTGTAGGGAGCTTAGATTCCCTTTGGTTTTCCAGGTTGAACAGAAGCTGGGGTTTGCCTCGGCTTGAGAGGCACCGAGCAGGGCGACAGCTGACAGGGCAGTGGGACTCGTCAGCCGTGGGACTCGTCAGCCGTGCTCCTGTCCCCTCTTGTGCACCTGTCTGCTTCTCTCACTGAATAACTTGTCCCCCCTCCCAATGCCCCAGGAGGTTCAAAACACTTGTTAATTGAATTCTGTTCTGTAAACTCAGGACTTCACCTCAACTGTTCTCCTTGTCACCTGCTCTCTGAAGGCTGATAAGCATTTTCCAGGTGGTCTCTAGGCTTGAAACGTGGCTGTGCCTCAGGTAAGGCAGAGAACAACCACGAAAGGGAGTTGAAAGTGAAGGAGATACAGAGGTGGTGTTGTGGAAGATAGGAAGCAAAGAATGGCTGATGCTGAACGAGAGAGATCTCAAAGTTGTCATGAGCACAGTTCAGGAGTCCATGCTGCATGTGGCTGTGCTCCTGTCTCTAGCACAAGTGCTGGCATTTTTACAGAAGTAATATACAGTTTAAATTATTAACATGTGGACAACTGAAGATTGACTCAGTTTTCATTCACTGAAATGACTGACATATTGTAACTCCTAACAGTCAGTTGTTGAGTTGCTCTCTGGTGTGCTTATCTGGGGGCTGCTGGCAGGGACACTTGAGTTTCAGCTGTAGCCGTCTGAGCAGCATCTTTTTTCTGAAACAAACATGTTAATAATGTAGTGACAAAACTTCAGTGTCTCTTTGGAAAAAGGCTAGCATGGAAGTTTGCAAATGCACTTCAGTTACTTTAAATTAGACAAATAAGTTGTGCTTTTTCTTACTGTAAATTTAATCTCACAGTGAATTGTAACTTGAGTATGTTCCAGATATTTTCTGTAACTCTTTCTTCTCCCATAAGTAGCCCTCCCCTGCCCAAGAGGCAGAATGTTCAAGATAATTAGTGAAGAGCACAGAGGGATGGATGTCTTCAGGGCTGCACCATGTGGCCTCTTCCAGCTTCAACTACTTTACTTGGAAAGGCCACTGCCCTCGTCTTATCCTCAGGTTCTTGTTGCCATCCCTTCTCAGTCATCTTTGTTTAAATCAGTGGCAGTCAAAATGAGCTAGGTTAGATGTGCAGGGCAGGTGCAGTAGGGGACCAGTGTGGCCATGACTTCAGTTGTATTAAGCAGCAGCATACCCACTGTGGCTGTTTCTAGCAGCTGCCTTATGCTGGCTACTTTTAAGGGAGAACTAAATCTCCCTGCCATTTGCCCTTCCATGAAATACACATCTGAAATATACTAAGTGCTATATTTAAGTCACTTAATGTATCTTGCTTCAAGTATCTTAGCTGCTAGCAGTACTCAAAAAGGACATGATAAACCCTTCCCTGTATCTTTTTCATGGTTGCTAGCAATACACACTGCTTCTGTAATGTAGGCTTTTTGGCTTTTGAAGGGCTTGCCAGCTTGTACCAGCAGCTTTAACAGTAATTCAAATGCTTTGCCCCATATCTCAGAACATCCTGTAGGATTGCAGTTTTCTTACAGGGACACCTAGTGGTAAAATATCTTTTACTTAAAAATATATTATTTGAGTCCTTTTATCTGTGTCTGCTATTTCTGTGCTTGATACCTAACATCACTGTTTAAGCAGTATGTTTCTGATGCTGCCATTAGAGAGCATCTATTTGTTTTTCAATGACAGACTGAACTCTTCTCAAGTCATGGCATATAGGGCTTTCCCATATTATTTTTTATGGTATAATAAATACATTTTTTGTAAAAGCCTGTAATCCTCCCTTCCTCGCTGTTTCTTAGTAGAAGAACAAGGTGTTTACTTGGAATAAAGAACAGATACTTGTAAAAGACAAAAATCCACTTTTGATTTGTGTTAACTAGTCAGAGGGTCACTAGTCTAATACACTGATACACTTACCATCAGCAAGTTGGGTAAAGAATATGGATAAGGAATTTTACAAGTTTGTTATTCCACAGGGACTATTTGCAGAGACATTCTTGGATACTCTGGTTCACCACAATGAATGCAGGGGCTGAAAGGAGTCTCCTGCTCTGCTTACAAGGATATTGGAGTATAATGGACCAGGTGCTGCCTATTTTATCACTTTTCCAAAAAGCACCAGATGCCACTGCACAACAAAATAGTGAAACACATCAATGAGCATCCATTTTGTAGTGCAAGCTAGTAGCATAATCCTTTGGCTTGACTGTGGGGATGCAGGTGTCTACCACATGGGTTTTCTGCTCCCTGCAGGTGGAATTTTGATGAAAAACCTTCAAAAGTCATGCAGAAAGACATCCAATAACCTTTGGTAGAGCCATAAAATGGCAGACAAGATGTTATAAACCCAGCAGATAACACAGTCAATAATACTCTACTTTGAGGCTGGTACCAAGGTAATGCAGAGGACTAGCTTGGGACCCATCCTGTTTAACTTTTTTTTTTCAGTGAACTGGTACATGCGATAGCCTGCTTGCTCTTAAAGTTTGCAAGTGACACTAAATTAGACAGATCAGAGGGACCCAGATATCCATGGGAAGGAGCCACTGGAGCCTAGTGACATTCAGCGGGGCCGAAGGCCTGGGCAGGATGAGCCCCGGCAGCCACGCAGGCTGGGCTCTGCCTGCCTGGGGAGCAGCTCTGCCCAAAGGGGCCTGGTGGGCAGTGAGCTGGGCATGGGCAGCAGTGCCCTGGCAGCAGAGATGGCCAGTGGCCTCCTGGGCCACACCAATGGGGACATGGGCAGTGACTCCTTGCAGAAAGCGAGGGATTATCCCCTCTGCTCAGCATTTGTTAGACTGTATCTGGAAGACTGTCCAGTTTTGTTGCCCCCCAGTGGAAGAAAGAGATTCATAAACCGTCATGAGTTCAGCAGAGGGCCACCTGCTCTATGAGGAGAGGCTGAGGGAGCTGGGTTGGTTCAGTCTGGAGAGGAGATGGCTGTGGAGGTCCTAACAGCAGCCTGCTCATCCCTGTGGGGAGTGTATCAAGAAAGCAGAACCAGGATCTTAGCATTGCATGACGGGATAAAGCAAGACAACAGGCTTGTCTTGAGACAGAGAAGTTCAGACTGGATACAGGAAAAACATCTTCAGGACAGTCAGCTGGTGGGGCAGGTTTCTTAGAGAGGCTGTGTGATCTCCATCCTTTAAGACTCTCAAAACCCAACTGAACAAAGCCTTCAGCAGCCTGGTCTGAGCTCAGAGCCGACCCTGCTTTGCACATGGGGTTGGACAAATGACATTTTGCTATGATATATTGTGGTGTTTGTTTGGGTTTTTTTAACTTTTGTATATGTGTCTATATATATATGCATACTTACTCTGAGTAATGAATAACTGCAGTTGTTTTGCAAAGGATGTTCTTGGATTCTAAAAAAAAAAAATGTGTCCATGTTGCTCAGCGTAGTTGAAGGGCCAGAAATACATTCATTATGTTTCAATTGGTACTTTTAATTATAGTTGGTATTTCTGAGCCATTTACATGTGAGAGCTAGCCTGTTGGTAAGTGGCATTTAGATAATGAAGTGTTGCATCCCTTTTCAAGACAGCATAATTCTGTTCTAATATATTAATAGCTGGTTTTATCCTGTACTGTGGCTCTGTTTCTTCACTGTTCCTTTCTAAACACCTTTTGGATCTGCTGGATAATTTTAATCAAATTTGAAGGACAGTCTCAAGAATGTGAGTCTCTAGGTGAAGTGACCAAATTAGTCCCTTTGTTGAGGGTAAGACAGACACAGCTCAGGAACTACATGACTTTTCATTACGTCTTTTTGGGAGGGCCTTATGTAAGTAACAATATGCTGTTTTACTCCGTGGTCATAAGGACCATTACAGGTCAGCGGCATTATTGGGGTGAAGGGAGGTCTCTGGAGCCACAGAAGCAGAGAAGGGACAGCAGAGGATTTGGACCTGCAGGAAACCAAGCTCCCATTGTTCTGCTGCTCACTTCCTGAGGAAGGGCTTGTCAGCAGTTTTGAAAGTGCTTTGGAGGATACCATGATCCATTTAATGTGATCCATGGTCATTGTTGTGTGATTTTACTAATGTCACAAGATAATAGAGCTGATTTCTAGTTCAGACTTCATGCCTTGGTGTCCTCCTTTGAGTATCTGAGTGCTGATGACTTGGGAGACTGAACTTCTCTCACATAAAGAGGACCCATCTGAAAATAAAATAGATCCAAACAAGGGTCACTATGGGAAAATAACTACAGCTTCTGTCTCTAAGACACAGAATAACCCCCAAATATCTGAACAGCTTACATGATGTAACTGTAGCAAGGCCTGGTCCTGAAGCCATTTCTCTCTGTCCAGTGGCTTTGCTGGGCTGTGCATGGCCAGGTGGGGTCAGCCTGTGTCCAGCTGAATACCTCATTTCTCCAGTGAAGGTTCGCGGCACATTTTCACTCATTTCTCCAGAAATAAAAGCTTTCATCACTTCCCTTACCCATTTTATCATGTGTTCATGGTAGGAGCAGGAGCACACATGCTGTTTCTGGCAGAGAGGAGGAAATAACCAGTTGGGGGGAAGGGGGGGCAGCTTCTTTTGGGGAGAGTGCTGCCTTAAAATGCTTGTGAAGCTACAGCCTCAGGCATTCTTGAGCTCTGTTTCACCATCTGAAGGGATGCCATCTACACTTTTTTTTTAAAGCTTCTGAAAAGCTTAGTCTGTTTTGTGAGGAATGTGTTAAGTACCTTAGATATTTGTGTAATTATACTAATGAAGTGGTTTTATTTATTGTTTTCTGAGGAAATGCTGGGTATTTTTGGATCCATGTTCTTCAAAGAGAGGAGATGAATTTCCTGTTAGGATTTTGAGTGTGATTTTTTCAAATGTCTTCAGAGGAAAAAGTAAACTTGAAGAGTGATTACAGAATATTGGCTAATTAGCTATAGTGTAACTGCTTTAATTACTTTTATCCCTGAAGCCACATGACTGTGCAGATGACTAGCAGATGACTTATGGAAAAAAAAAAAAAGACATGTTCACACTGCAAGGTTAATGAGCCTAATTAAATATAGTTTTCCTTAGCCAGATACTAAATCATAAAGCTTGGGGGGTGGGGGAGAGAGAGGGAGAATCCAAAAGCAGACAGTTCTATTTCAAATAATGGTTTAATTCTGATTTTTAGTGCAAAAAAAAAAGCTGCAATTGTGAAGGATTTTTCGGAGAAGAGACACATTTAAAGATTTGGTGAGACCTCACATGGCAAGCTTTGAAAGTCAATTTAGAGACAATTATGCTGAGACATATTTGTTTTCACTTGCCCCCTGCTTTAATTAATGGAGGAGTGGGCTTGAATAAAAGGTCTGTGTTAGACAGAAATCTCCATCTGCTGCTGCATATTACCAGAACCTTTGTCCTTCCTCGCCATGTGTTTTTTTATTACACTATTTTATTTCCTTTAGTAAGCTGCATAATGTCTCGCATCAAGTTGTACAGACAGGATGGAGTTCTGATTCTTTTTTTTTAATCAGCTTGGGGTTTTTGTTTTGTTTGTGTTCTACTTGTGCTGTGCTTCAATATCCCACATTAAAAAAAAATACTTGGAGATCCAAATTCTATGGTTTTCTAAGGAAACTTGCATCTCAGACACAAAAAATTAGACACTACTCCTTACTGAGGCAGCTGCTTTCATGACTAGTCTTGTGTCATTGAAGCAGAACATAAAATGTGTAACACAGTGAAAAGGGCTCGAACCAGTGAATTTCATCATATTTACAAAGAACATGCAATCAGCTATTGTTCATCAACTGATACGGTAGCTTTCACAGGTGACTTTGGGCAAAGCAAAGGTAGCAGCTTATTTCCTTCTCATTGTTCTTCCCCAGCTTTTCCCATTGATTATCAACTTACTTTTTTTTTTCCTTGTTTGCTTTTTTTTTTCTTCTTCTTTCTCTCAATGCTATTATACTTTTCGTTTTTCTTTAAGACTATCTAGTGTGCAGTGCTCTGTTTCCTGAAAAGATTTCTGAGGCCTTCTGAGAAGCTATGCTCAAAAGTCAGGTAGTGGCAGATACGGTAACTGTATGTATGATTCTACCAAAGTCTAGCATAAGATGAATCAGATTGAGTCTTCTCCAAATAATCAGTAATGAAGAGTTAACCTACTCATGGGGGAAATTCCTATTCTTTCACCTAAATTTTAATCTGAAAGCTTGATTTTTCCATATCTATTAGAATGGACACTGTCCTCATATTTTCCCAAACTTTTCTATAGAAGGCTGTAGTTTTAATGAATTAATTATTTAGTTGGATTTCTTGGTTGTCTTCCATAATGTAGAAAGTATAGGTTAGAGTAGAGTAACTGAAATGATCCTTATTAGAAAGAAAGAAGCCGAGTTCCTAATCTAAACTGCTTTCTTTGACTCTCTCAAGTTTTTCAAAGGGGCTGAAAGGTCACCATGCACCCAGTAGGGTTCAAAAGTTATCTTGATAAGTTGGATTATGATGGAATTATTCTACCTGAGTACTTGGCACATAGTAAGAGAATCACAACATAGTTTGTGTTTCCTTCATGTGTGTGTTTATTTGTATTTTTCTATTCCATGGACTTTATCACATTTTGCTTACACTTGGCCCCATAGCAAGTGATACATGGTTTGCCGATCACATAGGACCATCGACCTTAAAGCAGCTGCAGAGGATGCAGAGGTTTCACTAGCTTATATTTCACCTATGTTTGTATGGTTTGCATTTATTGATATTCAAAAAGAAGGAAAGTTCTAGCTGTAGGTTCTGTAGCAATAGCTTTTCTCACTTGCTTTGTACATGTCAGTTGAGCTTCTTGCTTTTGGGGGAGAATGGGTAAGCCTGTGGCTTTGAAAATGGAGAGAAGCAATGAGAGTGTGTTGTTTGACTGGTTTTCAACTTAGGATGTCTTTGAAATTCCTTCCTTGATTTACTTTTGCTTCTTTTAGCCAACATTTTGATCTTGTAGGTACCACCCATTTAATTACTTGTATGTGGTAATAGGAAAGTGGTAGCAAGGTGGCTTACTGTGCTCAGAACAAGATTTTGTTTAGCTGTGTTTCATGCCTTTGTCCTGCATTTCCACGGAGTCATCTTTACCCTATAAATTGCTTTCTCTAGAGCTTTTTGTGAGACTGATTAGGAAAACAAGCTTGTATTCACACATACTTCAGCTAGTTTATTATTCCTGCACTTTTTTTTTGGCTATTAGACCTATAAATTGAGTAGAAAAAAAATGGAGGATAAGATTTCTGTACAAAGTTTGTGATTTTGGTTATCAGCTTTTTTTAAAAAAATTAAACCTTTTAAAATCAATGTGCTTGAGGGAAATGCAAATTTAATACAGTATAGAAGAAGACTCATGAAGATGAGATGCTTTTAATTTATTAAGTCACCAAAAATTACTATATCTTAGTATCTAAGCCCATGTCCATATACTGACCTTACTTGACAATGATATTTGCTGACTGATGATGGTAATTTGCTGTTGATTGGTGGTTAGAGGTTGCTGATGTTGGTTTCGGAGCATTTTCATGGATTGCATATATGCTTAGTATTTAGAATTATTACTTATTATTTGAGATATGAGAAGTTTAAAAGATATTCTGATTTCTTTTTTCCTGTGTATTTCTTTGAGCAGTTTGTGTTTATTGACATTCAAAATTACACTTTGTGTATATCATGCTAAGCAGAAATCTCGAGAGTCAGGAGCCTGAACCCTCAGTCCTCCTTTGTCAGGCAGTTACCATTCATTAAGCAGTGCCCAATTTTTGCTGCTTCTGTTTCTAGACAGTTTCATGTGAGGCACAGTTCCTGTAAACAAGGGTTTGCACACCCCAAAAAATGCTGTTGTATCGTGGGTGCCAGCAGACAAGTAAAGGACTATTAAATAAATGTTTTCATAGTGTGGAATCAAGAAGTAAATCAACAAGCAATGACAGAAGGCTGTTTTGTGGGGGTTTTTTTATACCTTACATGTATAGTAAACTTCCAGGAATGGCAACATAGTGTCTCTCATCAGCAGTGAGTTAATTCAGTTGTACTGGCAAACGGAACATGCTGCATGAAACATCCGGTTCACAGGTTATACACTAACAGAATTTAATACTGTTGGGATATTTTGAACTGGTGATAAGTACACAAACCCTTAAAAGGACATGAAAGCACAACATGCCCTTCAGAAGTTCCAACTTTCTTGTGAAGTCTCACACCATGTATTGAAAGAATACAGAAATAGATGAGACTTTTTTTTCTTTTCCCACCCCAGAACTTGGCTGGATCTCGAAAGTGCATGTGAATCGACCTGCAGTTGTGAGGCATGCAGAACAAATTAAAAAATGGAAAACTGTGAAAGGTAATTGGCAAGTAAGTGCTCTTTTCTGCATTTTATTCCTGTATTTTTAAAGCAGTCACTCTTCCTCTCTAGGCTGCAATATTGAATTTTTTTCAAGATACATGTAAACTTAAAAGATGTGCTTGTCCATGTTGTGTTTTAATAATCTGTATTTGATGATGA